>NC_064626.1:184893044-185196211 GCF_023864275.1 Schistocerca cancellata
GCAGAGAAAATCCCTGACCCCGCCGGGAATCGAACCCGGGAACCCGGGCGTGGGAAGCGAGAACGCTACCGCACGACCACGAGATGCGGGCAGTATCTGGAGACTAGAAATCTACTCTGTAGGAATCAGCATGGGTTTCGAAAAAGACGGTCATGTGAAACCCAGCACGCGCTACTCGTCCACGAGACTCAGAAGGCCATAGACACGGGTTCACAGGTAGATGCCGTGTTTCTTGACTTCAGCAAGGCGTTCGATACAGTTCCCCACAGTCGTTTAATGAACAAAGTAAGAGCATATGGACTATCAGACCAATTGTGTGATTGGATTGAGGTGTTCCCAGATAACAGGACGCAGCATGTTATTCTCAATGGAGAGAAGTCTTCCGAAGTAAGAGTGATTTCAGGTGTGCCGCAGGGGAGTGTCATAGGACCGTTGCTATTCACAGTTTACATAAATGACCTGGTGGATGACATCGGAAGTTCACTGAGGCTTTTTGCAGATGGTGCTGTGGTGTATCGAGAGGTTGTAACAATGGAAAATTGTACTGAAATGCAGGAGGATCTCCAGCGAATTGACGCATGGTGCAGGGAATGGCAATTGAATCTCAATGTAGACAAGTGTAATGTGCTGCGAATACACAGAAAGATAGATCCTTTATCATTTAGCTACAAAATTGCAGGTCAGAAACTGGAAGCAGTTAATACCATAAATTATCTGGGAGTACGCATTAGGAGTGATTTAAAATGGAATGATCATATAATGTTGATCGTCGGTAAAGCAGATGCCAGACTGAGATTCATTGGAAGAATCCTAAGGAAATGCAATCCGAAAGCAAAGGAAGTAGGTTACAGTACGCTTGTTCGCCCACTGCTTGAATACTGCTCAGCAGTGTGGGATCCGTACCAGATAGGGTTGATACAAGACATAGAGAAGATCCAACGGAGAGCAGCGCGCTTCGTTACAGGATCATTTAGTAATCGCGAAAGCGTTACGGAGATGATAGATAAACTCCAGTGGAAGGCTCTGCAGGAGAGACGCTCAGTAGCTCGGTGCGGGCTTTTGTCAAAGTTTCGAGAACATACCTTCACCGAAGAGTCAAGCAGTATATTGCTCCCTCCTACGTATATCTCGCGAAGAGACCATGAGGATAAAATCAGAGAGATTAGAGCCCACACAGAGGCATACCGACAATCCTTCTTTCCACGAACAATACGAGACTGGAATAGAAGGGAGTACCGATAGAGGTACTAAAGGTACCCTCCGCTACACACCGTCAGGTGGCTTGCGGAGTATGGATGTAGATGTAGATGTAGAGCAGCTAGGAGGTCCGCAGCGCGCGGGCAGACGAGGACCACTGGCGGTTTGCAGGCACTGTCGGACCGAGGGGCTGTAGCCGACGACCGAACACTGGACGTTTGAAGCTGAGTGAACCGTGTCCAGTACTGCAACCTCCACTGTTGAGATCTCGCTACTTTTTGCGTGTTGCTGCTCCCAGTGTCGGTGAGACCTACTCCAAGAAGTGGAGTTCGTCAAGTTGGCAGAAGCTATTAGCCGCCTTCTACTCCTTGATTTTAGTTTGGATTTAGTATTATTCTCATTAGTGAAGCGCAAACAGGGCTATTTTATGCCTTGTGACCGCTAACACCTCAGTTACCTGCCCTGGAGGCTAGTGTACTTTTCCGGCAGTGTTCCTTTCCTCGTCGTGTTGATGCTGTCCGACACGGCGCATAATTTGACAGCCTGTTGAATTGTACTGTGCATACGTTTTTGGGAGGTTTGTCTTTGTTCTAGTGTTTCCTTTAGCCCTTTGCGTGTTTCTGAATACGTGGTGCTCTCCGTCTCTTCGCCCTTGTCTAAAAATATTCCATCCTTGTACCGGTGATTGGACTTTAGGCGGATTGGTTAGGCGGTCGGTCGGCGCTCAAGCTACCCCTAGTGTGAGTTGGCATCCTGTTACGTGAGTACAGCTTTTGGCTGCCTGTCTCACCGCTTACACAGGTGTAGTCACCTTCTTCAGGTCTTATTTGGACAAGTTGTCGTACTTGTTTAAAATTTACCCTAATGTTTTAAGATTTTATTGCCTTCCCGACTTGTAATTCCGACCTTCAGCCGTTAATTGTTTGTAACACTGCTCGTGGCCTTTAGCCGACAAAATATTTTCAATTTTCTCATTATAAGGTCTGCAGCTGTCACTTTTTCCTGTTACAGTTCGTTAAGATTGTTTTAAAAAGGTTTTTAACATGTAACTGCCTTCCTTACTTGTAATTTAGGCCTTCAGCCGTTGTGTATTCTGAAATTTCTGCTTGCCTTCAGGCGTTAATTGTTTGTAACATTTCTTGTGGTTTTCAGCCGACAATAACTTGCAATTCTTCTAATAAGGCTTTGAGCCACCAGTGTAGTAAAATCTTTAAAAATGCTTGTAGAAGGCTTTTTTTAAATAAAGTGTATGTGTTTTCTGTGTAACCAACAGTAACTGTTTAGGCTCCGTCCACATATTTCCTGCTTTCCTTGTGTCCCACGTCTCACAAACATAACATTGCTATTTGAATAACAATCGCAGGAGACGACCACAATGCCGATGGCTTCTTCTCCCAGTGTGTGCCTGTTGACTGTGTGGTGGTGATAACCAGCTTCTCAGCTTGTAGCACCTGCGCTGGGAATTCTATCGCCCTTGCGTCTGCCCCTCGCGACAATGAAACAGATAAACCACCAACAGATCAACACAATATTTCTTAACAAACAGTTTCTTAATGCTATTATCATGAATCGTAGTGAACAAGAGTCAGGATGGCCTGATTATCTGAGTAGGGGACGGCTAAATCGTGGGTGCGCCAGGGATTAGTGCTGGGTCCACCCCTGCTCCTTACTTACATGAATGATATGCCTTCTAGAATTATAGCTGATTCTTAAGTATCTCTGTTTGGTGATGGCTCTAGCTTTGTTGTAAATGACCTTGTGTGTAGCGTTGGCACAGATTCAAATAGTGCAGTTCAAGAAATAAATTCATAGCATGTGGAAAATAAACTAACACTAAAACACAGTAAGACTCAGTTTTTACAGTTTCTAACACACAATTCAACATGACCCAAAGTTTTGAATACACACAATCGGCATATGATTAGTGAAACGGATCATTTCAAATTTCGAGGTGTTCAGATAGGTATTAAGCTGTCGTGGAAAGCCCATTTGTTCAAAACGTAATGGTGCCATTTTTACTATCTGGAGTAAGGGATAGAGACGAAAAGAAGACTATTTTGCTTATTTTCATTTCCTTATGACGTTTGGACCGCATCTCCTTGACTCTTGTGCAGAAAGGCGTGCAGTATTCTGCTGCTCCCATTTTCAATAAGCTACCACAAGAATTCAAAAATCTCACCAATAATCCATGTGCTTTCACTTCTAAACTCAAGAGTTTCATCCCGAGTCACTCCTTTTATTCTGTCGGCAATTTGCTTGAAAAAATAAGCTGATTCTTGTGTTAAAATGTTGACTGCTTTTATATAAACTTAAAGCTTGTAGTGTTTTTAGGATTCATAAACATTTTATTTTATCTATTATTACTTTTCTCTTGCGATTTCATGTATTGACAGTTCCATGACCACGGAGATTTATTTCTCAGTTTGGTCATACGGAACAAGACGTGTACAATAAAATAGTACAATGGAAAACTCCGCAGTCGCGCGTTACATACAGGAGGGAAACGGTCATGGAAACAATGCTAATAACAGTAAATACGTTTCACTTATTCTGGTATAGCGGACTGGGCAGTTGTCAGTAAAGACGAATGAAAACGTGCGAACAATTCTGTTGCTTGATTAACTAACTCGCTCAGTTAACGAGTCATCTTCTACAAATTACGATGTTTCGTCTTCTGTTGCAGAGTCTGTTATTTATGTAATGAAAATTTGTGTTTCGATGTTAAGTTTATTAAGTGCAACCAGACATCGTGATTTGATCGGAAATTTCTTTCATGGGGCATTATCAGCTTTAATTATCATGATATTGTACATACGTGTTTTAACAATACAACTGTCGTATGGAACCATTGAAAGCTGATTGCTTTACGTCTAGATAGAAACAGCAAGGACGAAGAGTCTATTTTAAATTTGTTTATGTGCAATAGCGACTATCCTACAGTTGCTTTTAGTAACGCACACATATCTTCCATAAGGGCCGATTCAGTAAAGCTACTACATCTCTCTTGAGGTTGTTGACGCCGTCAGAGCCTTAGAAATCAGAAAATAACAGAAATGGACTGCATTAACGCGGCGTGGTGGATTCATGGTAGTAGCATCTTACATATTACACTCATGCATCTCCTGAAATAAGGACTATAGCCTGAGAACAAAAAACCATAATGACAGAAATAGAGTTTTCAGAATTGTGGATCTATGCACAAGATAGATGATATCACTGAATGTGAAAAATATGGAAGCTTTAATTTACTGGACAGTTCCTATGAAATATACTCCAGAAAAAACAACAGTAGGGTTAAGGGGAGACGGTGGCGGAAATAATGAAAAATTCAAAAATTATTTTTATTTGCTTATTTGATAGTAAATATGATTGGGATTATTATCCCAAATTTTTTCCTTCAGATTCGAACTATAAATGGCATAAAAAAATTAAAATCCTTAGTAGTGTAATGCGCCAAACCCACTTTCCAATGTCCCAAACGGAGGAAAAATTTTATTGCAGAATTTGGCCTGTGAACCTAGAAAATATAGCTTTAGATGGCTGTGATTTTTTGTATTCATAATAGCAGTGTTGTAAAGAAGGCTGTGGAGCCATTTTCTGGTTCAATCAGTGTGGTATAGAAGGCTGTGGAGTGTTGTAAACAAGTTTTGTGTTGTTCAGTGGAATTCAAGTGATGCTTGATTTATTGTTCCATTCTTTGTGCAAGGTTGAATCTGTTGATCCCTTTTCACAATGCCTCGCCTGGTGAAGGATTTAAAAAAATATAGTAAGTCCCATATTTCCAATATACAGCGAAAAACTGACATTGAGGTTAGGGTTGGGCCTGCAGATGCAAACGTTAGCTTGTCTCCAAGTGCATCTAAAATAAAACTTGGGACAGGGATTGTGTCAGAAGAAACAAATCATGACAGAAATAGAGTTTTCAGAATTGTGGATCTGGAAATGGTGACAGAAGCACTTAGCAAAGCCTGCAAGTGCTCTGTTTGTGGAGGAAAGGTGGATTTGGTTGATGATGCAAAGAGAGATGGTTTGGTTTGCACAGTGCATATTTTGTGTCAAAACTGTGATGATGACAGACCATTCAAGACATCAAAGGTCAGTAATAGAATCTATGAAGCTAATATGAGAATTGCTTATCGACTAAGATGTATAGGGATTGGAAGAGATGGTGGAAACCTTTTATGTAGTATTATGAACATGACTGGTCCTCCCCTAAAATTTTCTGCAATGAATACTGCTCTCCTCAATGCAGTTGCAGAAGAAAGTGAAGAGAGCATGAAAATGGCAGTCCTGGGGGCAATTCAAGAAAATTGTGAAGCAACTAATAACAACGATATAGCAGTTTCCTGTGACAGTTCCTGGATGAAGAGCGGGCATGCTTCACTGCATGGAGTTTCAACTATCATTAGTGTTGACACTGGAAAAGTAGACTTAGAGGTGATGTCTAAATATTGTTCTGCATGTTCCTTGCAGAAGAAATATATTGATGCAGGTAAAGAAACAGAATGGCAAGAAGCCCATAAAGCTGTCAGTAACAGAAATTATGCAGGCTCCAGTGGTGGGATGGAAGCTGCAGGTATGAAATTCATTTTCCATAGATCTTTGAAAAAGTATGGAGTAAGATACGTACAGTATTTAGGAGATGGAGACTCTAGTGCTTTCAGGAATGTAGTTGAAAGTCAACCGTACGGAAAATATTGCACTATTGAGAAACTGGAGTGCTTAGGCCATATTAAGAAAAGGATGGGTGGACAGCTCCAAAGACTTGTTACAGACAATAAAGGCAAGCTACTAGAGGATGGGAAGCCACTGGAAGGTAAAAACAGACTAACAAAAAAGAGAATTGACAGCCTACAAGTATATTATGGTTCTGCAATTAGAAGTAACCTCACAAGCTTGTACAGTATGAGGAAAGCAGTATGGGCCATTTGGTTTCATTACTTGTAGACAGACACTACACCTCAACATGGTCTCTGTTCTAATGAATGGTGCCAATTTTTGAAAAGTAAGGAAAGTGGGGAAGCTTATACCCATAACAATAACCTTCCTTATGAGGTTTGAATGGCCATTAAACCAACTTTCAGAGCACTGGCTTCACCAGAAACTGCTAGAAAAATGTCTGCTTGGGAAAACACAGAACCCAAATGAAAGTATCAATGCTCTTATTTGGAAAAGATGTCCAAAGACTGTGTTTGTTTCCAATTTGGTGGTAAAGATTTCTGCTTTGGAAGCTGCAGCAGTGTTTAATGATGGGAATGTGGCAAGACTTCACATCCTCAGCAAGTTGGGCTTTACACCTGGAGTCTTCACTGAGAAGATACTGCAGATCATCGATAAGCAAAGAATCACGAAGACGGAGACTTCACTCCAGAACACACAAAAAATTGCTAGGCAAAGGAGCAGAGAAGCTAAAAGAGCTGTAGAGGATGATGAGGAAGAAATGGAATATGGATATGGGCAGTTTTAGCTAAAGTATGATAGATTTTTTATTTTTATTTTATTTTATTTTTACATTTCATACAAACTTTATAATGATTTTTCTGCAACTTAAGGTTTTCTGCTTTCAGGAACACATATATCAGAAACTACTCGAAGGATTGCAATGAAATTTGGCATACTTATTCTTTTACACTGAAGCAATATTTAAGTGGAACAAAATTTTAATCGAGATATTATACACAGTTCTGTGGTTGATAATATATTGAAAAGATTGCTTGTAAAAATGTTCAAATCAAAAATATCAAAGAAAATAATAGCATTAAGTTACTACACTTAATTGTACACCTATTAGTGTAGATTATTTTACCATTAAAAATTTTGCCAAATTTGCCTCGAAATTATGAAAAAGGGTACCTTAAATTAATAATGCAATAAAAAATTCAAAATTATCTCACTGCATTAGATTGTTATTAAAAATTCTGATTTTTTTAAAAATCATATTAGATCTCTATACATAAGTGTGCAAAATTTCAATGAGATTGAATAAAAAATGGCAAAGATATGGATTCACAAAAATATCAGTGCAAGACTGCCACCGTCTCCCCTTAAGATCACAGCGAAGAACAGATGGGGTTTATACACGGGTGCTGTGCAGTATATGCCATATCTTAGTGAAACAAATGAAGAAGAGAATTCAATTTGGAAACTCACGTCGCCTTCATCTATTTCCAAAAGCCGGAATACAGAATTGTTATGAGAAATTTTGATCAGAAAAAGTGTACCACATAATTTAGTAAAAGCGGTCATAGGTGTATATCAAACACTACTGTGTTTCTTGGCACGGGGAAGTGACTAACAGCACCAGTGAAAAGAAATAAATGCGTTATATGCGGTTGCTAGCCGTCCCTACCACTTTTTAATATCGATTCTGTTAGGGTTACCACACTGGCCTCAGAGAGGTTTCCCGTGGCGCCCCAGGCTCGCGCGCTCTCTGACTTCAGTACTGTTGAAATAGCAGCGCACGATGTAGGAATGCATCATACCTCTGACTAACAGTAAGAAATTTAGGACTAACCCTTGACAGAAACCTAACATGGAGCTCATATTCCTTTACCATCCATCACAAGGCCCGAAACCAAGTGAAACTACTAAAACTACTAACAGGCAATACCATTATCCACACCGATAAATCCTTCATCTGCTCCATCCTAACCTACGCTAACTTTGCCTGAATGTCTGCTTCGGCTAAGTTTTATAACTCCCTCGTAATCCTGGAAAGACATGCACTGTGCTTCGCCTCCCGCATCCGCATACCTTCCCCAACTCCCACAAATTCTTCTGTTTCTAAAGCAACTTCGGACCCGATACATTAATCGTAAAACCCAGCCCGAGCTCGCAATTTCCAACCCACTAATCACCAATCCAAATACCCTATGGTGCCACAACATCGATACTCCACCTTCCATGCACCCCCGTGCCTTATCTATTCTCTCCCGCCGGAATTTCAACCAACAGCCACTCCCCAACAGTGAAATCCATCCCGAGATACACCCCTCTTTCCAACACTCCTCCAATTTTCTCCTTCCGCTTTATCCACTTTGCTGTCTTCTAGTCGCTGTTTGCGGTTCAGCAGTGTCTCATACTCATCATCTCACTCTCACCATGACAAGTTTTTCGTATGCCACCTAGCACAACCATTACACTGTGGTATCATTCACGTTCAAGAGTGACTGTATTTGAACTGTAATGTAATATCGTGAAACGAGTTTTAAAAGTCACCTGTAGTTTCATTTATGTGTGTTTGACAAATCCTCGTTTATTGTCATTCTTTTATGTAAAAATCGGCACTATCATCCACCTACGTATTTTTTACTAAATCATTGCTAATGTCACCTTTCACATATTTTTAACCATTTTTAAACACTGTTTTTGTAACCTTCGGCTGCTGCATGGGTTTTGTCCGCTGCCAGGCCGCCCTCGTTATGCGGTATTGAACTATAAAGGGAAGATAAGTGGGAATGCGACAGCCGCGTCAGAGCTATAGTGCTGAAGGGCCGCCGAGTGGCGGTTCCTGGAGCGGTTGCGGGCCGGTATGGCGGGCTTTTGCCGTGGAAGGCTCCGCGGTGCGACAAATACGGATTCTGCATTGCACGAATGGGGACCTAGCTGCTGCATTGGAGCCGTGTAGCCACATCGTAACTACGTTTGGCCGGACTTTCCTACCGACCAGATCTTTCAGTAAGCTCTCTCTATCCGATTCAAAGCTAATAAGCGAGGTGTGGTTAAGTTTACTCCTGATGGCCGCTCAAGTGTCATCTTCGACACTAGCAGTGCGAGTGTGATTCTCGTGCTTAAAGCTGTGTGTACTGACATAGGCATGTTAATTAAAGAACTGCCAGGGCACGTCCACCAATTACATCTGAAGCTTTGTAAAACTTGTTGACTTAACAGGATTATGTGACCACTGTGCCAGGGTGTGCACTACTAAGCGATTTGTTAAACTGTACTAGGTGTGTTAATAGCGTGGCCTTGTCATCTGTCATTTAAATCTGGTATATCCGGATATGCCTAAGGCGTCGCCATTCTATACGGGGCAGTGGATACAGTCAGATCCGACGAACCAGAACACGGGCTCAGTTCGGATAGAAAACTGGTATCAGGGTATGTTAGTAGACTTTCCTGTTCAAAGTCACTTACTTTGATGCTCAGCAGTGTAAATCGTACGATTCTGCTTGTTTTGAATGTGAATAGTGGTCATTTGTAGCATGTTGTGAGTAATTAAAATTTACTGTCTTTCCTTGCTTTCCTGCTTGATGTTTATGCAACGGGTAAAGTTTAAAATTTAGTACAGTCCTTTTTAATTTGAATTATATTTGAATGCAGACAGCTGCCTCTGCTCTGTATTATAGACTTTAACGTTACAACGTGTTGCTTCTCTAGCCCACTGCTGTAAAGAGTGTGTCTTCAATATTTGATTCAACTTGTTGCCTTTGCCTGTGATTTGACAGCTGGTATTTGCGTGAATTGTCTTCTTCAGATTCTACCTCAGTAGAACTGACAGTTAATTGTGTATTTGACTTTTAAATAATTTTGCTGTTTCAATTAGTGCAATAATATTTTCCTGTTTTTTTTTAAACTTTCTAAACAAAAGTTTTTAGTGTAGTTCTGAATATAAACAGCTCTGGCTATTTCTTGATATTTAATGACAGTAACAACATTCTAATTTTATCTAACAGTTCGTGTGCGCAACGTCATCTATTAATAACTACAGGATATTTAGTGAAGTTATGATATGATTGGTTGTACATGTCAGATGGCGCTAGATGGGAATAATTATGTATAAAATACCTGCACCCATGGATAGTTTATGGCCTGTTTGCATAAAACGAATAATCATGTGTTTAGTTGTGATTTACCTTGTAGTGTCTTGCAGTGTGTGATGTGTCAGCTACTATTAAAATATTGTAAAAATGTCAGTGTTGAAATTTACCTTGTTTTTGTTTAATAGATTGTTAAATAAATTGACTAATAAGTGCTCAATGTCTTACCACTCAAGGGCCAAATACACAACTCCAACATGTTCAAAGGCCTTCCGATCCCCTATCGTCAACCACAGTACCAATGAGCACGAACACGTAATAAGATGAAGGTAAATTGTCCGATGTAGTTTAAGTAGTATATTCTGTGTAGAAGGTAATTTTTTAATATTAAGATGTGTAGTAGCAGGATATGCACTGGTAATATCTCCACTTAAATCAAATGTAATGGCATTTCTGGGAAAAAACATGTTAAGATCTAAAACTGAGATAAATGGCAAAATACTGGAGCAGGTACCCACCTTTAACTATTTTGAGTGTGAAATATCCGCAACAAGACATAGTGACACAGAAATAAAACTTTGCAAATCTAAACGTATATGTGGAACAATTCGTAGAACTTTCAAATACAAAACCACAAAAGGAGCTAAACTCAAGGCTTGTAAAAAAATAGCGATTCCGGTATTATCATGTGGAAGTGAGTGTTGAGTATTGGTATTCTTGTAGAAAGTCAGAAGGAAAATTACGCCAGAAATTTCGCAGGGCAGTCAAAGGCTGCACACTAAGGGCAATATGCGAAACACGGAAATAAGCCACAGCCCTACGTTTTCTATTTCGTAAGCAAAATTAAAAACCACGAGCTCAAATGGTGCCACCATTGAGAAAGAATCACCATTAACTATATGTCCACTGAACAGTGAAGTAACGGACGTCTGAGGACAAGATGGTTGTGCAGTCTTCTGCAGATACAGTCAATGATATAAAGATTATAACGAGAAATATATGTCCGTAAACAGGTGGAAACATTGTGACTAACAACAACATGCAGACGAAGCACAGGAATCTGCTGACAGTTCTATGCTCGATGGTTCTTCATTCATATTGTAAATATATCACAGAGTACCAATGTCTGTGGAGTGAGCTGTCTGTGGAGTGAGCTTTCAGATACTGAGAACAGAACTTTTGTCGGATACCTGTAAGTATCCTGCAAGTTCTGCTCATGCTTTCTGTAGGTTCAGTCCATGGATTTTCGATATCTGAATTTGCGTTAAAGCTGTGAGGAGATACAGTCAAGGGCATTTCGCTCCTGTGCAACAGATGTCATAGCTCACATGTCACTGTTTGCGTTATAGGGACACAAAGAATAACCACTACCGAGTCTGTGTTTTAATAAAGTATCGTGTGACAACATTGGGAAGTAGGTTCCTAAGACACCATAGTGAAAGCGACCCCAAAGTACATCAGATCTGGAATGCAGAGAATTACCCATTTTTCATATAATGAAATATTATAGACGAAATTCTTTTGTTTGTGTTCTCTGGTCCTTTGTATTCTCTGGCACTATTTTTCATTTGCGGTCATCCTTCGGTAAACTAAAACATTTATCACACACAATCATTTTCAACATCCTGGTTAGTAGAAGTACAATATTCTCTTACGAACGCCGTAAAAAAGAGATAATAGATTGACGATCCATAATTGGGAAAAAATGACTGGAACTATTATTTATTAATCTTAATCGCAGGTGAATACTGCTCGTCATCTGCACAGATATAACGGACTGACTGGCAGTACACTCCTAAACTGCATAATTTATCTATTACTTCTCTTGTAAACATATGGCCACGTGGTCAGTCAATAAGGACCACGATATTAACACTTTATTACACTGTGTCTCAATTGTTTCACCATGTTAGACACTCCTTACTACTACGACAACCACAATTACACCTTTGTTGAACGTACCCACGAAAAGTAAGTTTTCTTTATCTGACATATTTCGGTTTGCATTGACAACAGCAACAATTACTCACCATTACAGTTATCAGAGAAGAAACGTGTAGAAATGGGACACATGCCTTAAAATTAAATTATTCATAAGGAGGGTCGTCAAAGGTTTTAATTTTCACCTCGAAAGAAATGAAGTTGCCATAACTGAAGTTGGTGTTATACCCTTTCTACATATTCACCATTCATATGGCAAAATTTTCTCGATCATAGACAATTTGGCGGAAACCTTATTTGTAGAAGTCTGCATTCTGCAGGACACGTTCAGCTTCGAAAATTTCCTCGCCAGCCTTGTGGAAATGCCTGGCACAGAACAGTTTCTTCATCTCTGATAACAGGAAGAAAGTAATGTCAGGAGAATACAAGAAATGGAAAATATGAGAACCCAAAGATGTAGCATGTGTGACTATGTTTGGTGCCGAATAACCTCGGACAGCATCCTGCGATGCCACGGATGACAATGGAGTCGTTGTAGTAATGCCAAAACGGAGCGATTTATTTGACGTCCCAACGGGTACGATCGTTGGCTTTCGGGCCAAGGATGGAAGCATTTCCCAAACGGCTAAGGTGCCGAACTGCTCACGCTCCGCCGTGTTGAAAGTACACTGTACTTGGCCTGCCCGGTTGGCCGTGCGGTCTAACACACGGCTTTCCGGCCGGGAAGGAGCGCCTGGTCCCCGGCACGAATCCGCCCGGTGGATTTGTGCCGAGTTCCGGTGAACCAGCCAGTCTGTGGATGGTTTTCAGGCCGTTTTCCATCTGCCTTGGCGAATGCGGGCTAGTTCCCCTTATTCCGCCTCAGTTACACTACGTCGGCGATTGCTGCGCAAACAAGTTCTCCATGTACGCATACATCACCATTAGTCTATCACGCAAATATAGGGGTTACACTCGTCTGGTGTGAGACGTTCCCTGGGGAGGGTGGAGGGGAGGCACCAGGGGCCGAATTGCACAATAACCCTGGGTTCGGTGTGGGGCAGCGAAGGGGTGGACTGTGGTAGTCGTCGTGGGGTTGTGGACCACTGCGGCTGCGGCAGGGACGGAGCCTCTCCGTCGTTTCTAGGTCCCTGGTTAACATACAGTACAATACAATACACTGTACTCGGCAAAATGGCGTTATCCAGCACCGACGCCGAGGCAAATGATGCACACTACAGTCATAGATGACAGGACGAAGGGCGGTCGCGGTGATGTGTATAAGTGAACGGAAATGCATCTCCTGAATAACTGACTGTCCAATTGAACCAAGGGGCTGCCAACAGTGTTTCCTCAATAACTGTTCAGCGAACGTTACATGTACATGATTCCGGAACTCATATTGACTGCTGTTCATCGGTGATGAAGGCTGGATTTTGCATGCCAGTTCCGGAGCTGGGTCCGCCCCTCGTGGTCTCGCGGTAGCGTTCTCGCTTCCCGAGCACGGGGTCCCGGGTTCGATTCCCGGTGGCGTCAGAAGTCTGGGTGTTGTTGTGTCGTCTTCATCCTCATCACTCATCCCCATTACGGTCGGAGGAAGGCAACGGCAAACCACCTCCATTAGGACCTTGCCTAGTAAGGCGGTGCGGGTTTCCCGCATCGTTCCGCTACGCTCTGTAAAGAAGCATGGGACTTCATTTCCGTTTCATTTTCCAGAACTGGACGTCCACAGAGTAGCGACAGATGGCGTTCTCAGATGCAGCGCTTTTCAGCTCCATTGGGCTGATCGCTGTTGCGTGTACTGCGTGATAAATGTGAAAGCAAAGAGTCCAGTCTGGAGAAGGGTACGTTATGTCCCAGAGAACGTTTCCTTGGCATTCCCTGGGTGATCACGTCATTCACGAAGCCACAACGCATCAGCATGGTTATGAATCTATCATTGGGGACCACGTCCACACCTACATTGTTTTTCCCCGCATCTACCAGCAGGACGATTCAATGTGTGACACAGCTCGCAGTGTACGTGCAGGGGTCGGAGAGAAAGAGGATGAGTTTGCCATACTTCCCTGGCCACCACACTTCCCAATCTAAACCTCATCAAGAATCTGTGGGACCATCTAGATCAAGCTGTTTGTGCCGTGTGTCCTCAGTGAGGAAAACTAGTGAAACTGACCACGGTACTGGAGGTGGCATGACACCACATCACTAACTTCCGGAACCTCATTGACTCTCTTTCTGCACGACTCACAGCAGTCTGCGCTGCAAAAGATGGTTATTTACGCCTCTGACATGTGGTCACATCAGTGTGACTGGACACTGTATGTCTAAAAACTCTACAACCATACTTTTTCCTATTGCCAGTACTTTTCCACAAGTAGTCTAAAGGAAAGATGAAGATCAGTTGTTCCTCTGTTGCCTCCCAAAGAATGTCTCTCTTTTCCGAATTGATGTGTCATTTTAGAGTCTACGCTGTGACTTTTTTCTATTATCTTGAAACAGTGTGATGCAGAGTATTTTCATTGTTGTTTGAACACTTTCCCCAGTTCCCTTCCTTGAACAATGGTTTGATCAGTCCTTTCTTCCACTTATGTAGTATGTTCTTTTCTTTCCAGATCACTCCCAGCGTGCTATGCACCTACTGAATACCGTGTGTACTCAATGCTATCGCGAACTCCGAACGTCACCATTCCTGCCCAGCTGTTGCAATCACTGCTTGCCGCTCGCCGCCTCCTTGGATCACGGACTCCACACTCGCTGGTTTCAGCACGCAACCAGTGGGGCGTTTCCACCGCAGAGCATCGCTACGAGTGTTGCTCTATGTTGCCCATATAATATGATGTTTTCTTGGGCAAACATCGATCATCATCCTGACAAAAACCCACTGCCTCAACTCAACCCGGCCACTATAAACGTCATCCACGCAGGGCTACTCCATTCAATACCCCGTTACTCGTCTGATTCCTTAATACCCCTGACAGAAAATTTTCACACCCTTCTCAGTCAAATTATAGTTTTTAATTGAACGGCTCCTAACTCTTTCCCCCTCTTTCTTCACTATTACCTTTGCTAATTATTTCTCGTTTCTACATTTTACTTCAGTTCGGTTAATACATTGCATTTTTTTCTCAACATCCATATCTCTTCTTGTGTATTGCGAACTGTAATACCCATTTTTATTTTCCTTTTCGCCAACTATAACGGACAGTCAAATGGAAACAGAACAACTGCCTCAAGCGGACCATGGAATGGTTTCATTTAGACGTAATCATCACATGCGTTGAGGCATTTATCCCACTGGGAAGTATGATGAGCAATTCCTGTTTCATAGAATGCGGTCAGCCACTGACAGATGCACAACAGCTCCCAACCTTGTACTTCCTCTCCGACTGAAACCGACGTTCACGCATGTCTTCCTTTAAGACGCCAAAGATGTGAAAATTACATGGTGAAATATGCTTATTGTACAGTCGCTGCGATGTTCCCAACCAAATCGCCGTAGCGTAGCGTTCGTTCGATTGGCAGAGTGGTGGTGGGTGTTATAGTGGAACAAGATGCTTCTTCTGCTCGTCGAGATCCTCTTGCGTGGAACCACAGTCAATGTCCAGTGCCATGAAGACACAGTAGAAATTTCCACGCCCAGTAAAGTCAAAATGCCCATCGATGCTGTCATAAGGAATCACCCTGTTGCACAATAACGCCCGCAGCAGCACTGCCAAATGGACGATGGCTACGCTTAAGAGTTTTGGCTGGGAAACACTACAGTATCCTCAGTACAGCCCGGAACATTCAGCGTTTGATTTTCATATCTGTGGTGATCTGAACAAAGATATGTCTGAACATCGATTAGTGTCGGACGAGAAATTGCAAGACTGGGTGCAGTTGTGAATCCATCCCAATGGGATAAATGTTATAACGCATGTGGTAATTACATCTGAATGACACCTTTCCGTGGCCCCACTGCGGCTGTTATTCGGTTTACATTTGGCTGCCCCTAACAGTTTCTTTCTTTTTTACTGTTACTCTCGTTTTGCCACACAGCTATGCTACAAAATCCGTTAATTTTGTTCTAAGGCAAGTTCCATTACTCCTGTGCCTTTCGTGTTCCTTGGTAGCAGTCTGTGAAAATTATCCAAACATTCACTGGGAATATTTTTTGCATCTCTCATAGTTTCTGTAGTTCGTTAACATACACCCGACAATAGTTTCAGATCTTCAGTCCAAGCTGTATTTTATAGCTGTTTCTCGAAGAACGTACTGTTTTCTATCATACTCAAACAATATGAATTAGTTCAGTTATTTATTTGTTACTTTGATACTCAGCAGTACTCAGTCTGGTACGATACAAGCTGCGATATTGCAAACTTTGAAATCTGACCGCAGTTAACTCGCAGTGGTTCGAAACATACACTACTGGCCCTTAAATTTGCTACACCACGAAGATGACGTGCTACCGACAGGAAGAAGATGCTGTGATATGCAAATGATTAGCTTCTCAGAGCATTCGCACAAGGCTGGCGCCGTTGGCGATACCTACAACGCCCTGACATGAGGAAAGATTCCAACCGATTTCTCATACACAAACAGCAGTTAACCGGCGTTGCCTGGTGAAACGTCGTTGTGATGCCTCGTGTAAGGAGGAGAAACACGTACCATCACGTTTGCGACTTTGATAAAGGTCGGATTATAGCCTATCGCGATTGCGGTTTATCGTATCGCGACATTGCTGCTCGCGTTGGTCGAGATCCAATGACTGTTAGCAGAATATGGAATCGTTGGGTTCAGAAGAGTAATACGGAACGCCGTGCTGGATCCCAACGGCCTCGAATCACTAGCAGTCGAGATGACAGGCATCTTATCCTCATGGCTGTAACGGGTCGTGCAGCCACTTCTCGATCCCTAAGTCAACGGATGGGGACGTTTGCAAGACAACAATCATCTGCACGAACAGTTCGACGACGTTTGCAGCAGCGTGGACTATCAGCTCTGAGATAATGGCTGCGGTTACCCTTGACGCTACATCACAGACAGGAGCGCCTGCGATGGTGTACTCGACGACGAACCTGGGTGCACGAATGGCAAAACGTCATTTTTTCGGATGAATCCAGGTTCTGTTTACAGCATCATGATGGTCGCATCCGTGTTTGGCGACATCGCGGTGAACGCACATTGGAAGCGTGTATTCGTCATCGCCATACGGGCATATCACCCGGCGTGATGGTAGGGGGTGCCATTGGTTACACGTCTTGGTCACCTCTTGTTCCCATTGAAGGCGCTTCGAACAGTGGACGTTGCATTTCAGCGTGTTACCATCCATGGCTCATCCCTTCATTCGACCCCTGTGAAACCATACATTTCAGCAGGATAATGCACGACCGCATATTGCAGATCCTGTACGGTCTTTTCTGGATACAGAAAATGTTCGACTGCTGCCCTGGTCAGCACATTCTCCAGATCTCTCACCAATTGAAAACGTCTGGTCAATGGTGCCCGAGCAACTGGCTCGTTACAATACGCCAGTCACTACTCTTGGTGAACTGTGTTATCGTGTTGAAGCTGCATAGGCAGCTGTACCTGTACACGCCATCCAAGTTCTGTTTGACTCAATGCCCAGGCATATCAAGGCCGTTATTACGGCTAGAGGTGGTTGTTCTGGGTACTGATGTCCCAGGATCTAGGCACCCAAATTGCGTTTAATGTAATCACATGTCAGTTCTAGTATAATGTATTTGTCCAATGAATACCCGTTTATCATCTGCATTTCTTCTTGGTGTAGCATATTTTAATGGCCAATAGTGTATGTGATGAGTTACGGCCTGCCTTACCGAGTGCTGCGGTTGAGAGCAGCGAGCATCGGCCGTGTTGGGAAGCGCCCTGGCAGGATGCAGATGTCCAGCGGGCCCCGGCGCGTCGTGCCGTCGCCTGCGAGGTCAGGCTGGTGGCCGGCTGGCGGGTCGATGTGGCCGCTCGTTACGGCCTCCTCCGGGGTCCTCGTCCTCGACCGGTCTCCACGGCCCCGACTTCAGCCGGCTCTCGCTCTCCGCTCTGACCCGCTGGCCGCTGCTGCAGAAGACGGTGTCCAGGCGCAGAGAGCCGCAACCCGCAGCACGTGCTGCTCCCGTGTCGTTCCAAGGTACTGTTACTTTCCCAACAAGTTTGGATTTGCAAGTCCGGTGACGGCTACAGAAAAGGGAACCTACGAAGCTAACTTTGAATTTTTATATTTCCCTTCTTATTGTCGCTGTAACGTAAAGTGCAGCTAATATTAAATATCTTGAAACTTCCTGGCAGATGAAAACTGTGTGCCGGACCGAGACTCGAACTCTGGATTTTTGCAAAGGACCCGAGTTCGAGTCTCGGTCCGGCACACAGTTTTAATCTGCCAGTAAATTTCATATCAGCGCACACTCCTCTGCAGAGTGAAAATCTCATTCTGGAAGCATCCCCCAGGCTGTGGCTAAGCCATGTCTCCGCAATATCCTTTCTTTCAGGAGTACTGGTTCTGCAAGGTTCGCAGGAGAGCTTCTGTAAAGTTTGGAAGGTAGGAGACGACATATTGGCAGAAGTAAAGCTGTGAGGACGGGCGTGAGTCGTGCTTGGGTAGTTCAGTTGGCAGAGCACTTTCCCGCGTAAGGCAAACGTCCCGAGTTTGAGTCTCGGTCCGGCACACAGTTTTAATCTGCCAGGAAGTTTCATATCAGCGCACACTCCGTTGCAGAGTGAAAATCTCATTCTGGATTAAATATCTTGCTGATATTTCAATGTTTCTTCAACAGCATTACATTGCCCATAACGAAGCTTATTGTTTACATCATTCCTCCCTCAACGAAAGTTATTGTTGACCCTTTGAGCCCCAGTTCTACGTAAAAATATAATTTTTAACTTTTTCATACAATTAACCTTCATTTATCATAATAAGCAAAGAATGCGATAAGAAACTGGCAAAAAGTAATCCGTACATTGTTTTTAGGAGTTGGATGCACTTTGGAATACAGATGTAAAATTTGTCACTAAATTAATCTTTATTGCCGTAATAAGCAACGAATATAACATGAAATTGGCAGATGGTAAAGAATGAGTTCTTTTATGGGGTTGGTTTCACTTTGGAATCACTGGAACATACACGTTTCACCCAACCATTATTTCATGTGATATACCTGATAGCAAATTCGAATTTTTCCTAGACAAAATCCCACTGCTCGAAACTTCCGTGTTCTCACATCGCCAATAACAAATTATACTCCTAAACGACAAACAAACATGGGTCTAAAATTTGTATCACAAGTTCATAGTGTTCCAGTCCTTTCATTCCCATAATACTCATATCAGCGGTAGTACACACTCAAATTAACGCAACAGTAACTTAGATAAACGTACTTTTACTGTCAGTGATCTCCTCAATACTGTCACTATTTAAAAAAAAAAAAAAAAAACGGCGCACATCAGAATCTGCTACAATCATGTAGCACAATCTCCGTGCCGACTGTTGCTTTGAACGCTGTAAGTGACTGCTAAAATTCACTACATTCTTAGAAATACCTCAGTGTGCCAGTAGAAGTCTCTGGCTTGCTATAGAGTCGATAGTTTCATGCGAAAGGCACTGGTACTTCAAAAATTATTAATATGGTGGTTTTAGACAGAAACCACTGGGGCTCAAATGGTTAAGGAACAAAAATCTCCAGCTGCACATAACTTCTTAGGCTCTTTCGGAGGCCTGGTAAGCGTATTTGTGACCAACTCACGGCCAACAGAGGACGAAATTTAGACAGCCGTGGCACTAGGTCTCTCCACATGAAATTAAAGACAGTACAAAATAATTTATTAAATATATTGAAACTGTAGGGTATTAAAATATAAATTACCTTAACATCCTAGTAAGATACTGAATTTTAAAAAAAAGCTCTCTTACGCACAGTAGTAAGCAGTTCTGATCGGACTTTCACGGCCGGTACTGTCGGCCTGATAGGCCGGAAGTTTTAAGTGAAGGATGCAGTTCTGTTTCTCAGCAACAGGATACAACACAAATACAGGTCCACTCGAACTTGCAAATTACATAACCTCTTCCTACCATCCCATGCTGCACAAAAATAACAACGCTTTCCAATAATACGAACTTTGTAGAAATCGTCTTCAACATCATTATGATGGTTAACCATCGAAACATGTGCAGGATAAAATAAAACTTCGTGACTGATTGGGAATTATATGGTTTTTCATAGTTACAGATATTGATATACTACCTAGAAAATTCGAATCCCTTGTATCGAACCTGTATTCATCACTTCATAATCATATGGAACTGATCACGGTACTCTGCGTCCAAATAAATAATAATCATTTAAATTTTTCTCAGCACCTTCGCAAAACTTTTACAGAAATTATTCTAGAAACTTGCATGCAACCCATTCTCTCTCTCGGTATGTAGCAGAATATCTTGACCCGTTTCGTAATTGTTTGGAATAGTGTACGTCGCCTTCTTTATTCGTTAACGGACAAAACCCCAGATCGTTACCTCCGACAGGTACCTGCGCTTGTCTTGTTTACTCTCTGTGCTGTGCCAGGAGAGTTTTTCTCGTTTCAGTGAAATCTGCAGACACGCGTCCGTCATAATTCTTAACTTACGTTCATGTCAGCTATGCATTTCTGCGACGTGTTCTTCGTATTTCTGTTGCAATGGTCTCAGAACGTCTAATGGAGGTACGGCACATCATAAGGATTGACAAATGCGTAGCAGCCCATGGTCGCGAACGTTAGGGGTAACTGGTAGCAGAGGCCGAATAAAGGAAAGGAAACCAGAGACTGGTCCAATTGAAACATTTATTGGACGTAAGGAGTACACATGATGTACAAGATGAATATAGGCAACATGAGAGCAGCTGTAATGTTACAACAGATCCTGAAAGTTTGCACCATCAGACGGAGCACTGACTACTGGACACTCTTAAACATACCTATAGTTTCTTCGACTGTAGCAGCTGTGCGGAAGATTCCTGCTACGAGATCCATTTCAGATTACACAGGATAGCGCTAAATGAGAGATTTCATACCTGAACAGAAAGAACTGAATTATTGATGAATCAGGTGAAGGGGGGGTCAGGGGACCCGTCCATTACGCCCACTCCATCGAAGCGGGAATTATTATTGCCGAGCGGTCTAAAAAATGGTTCAAATGGCTCTGAGCACTATGCGACTTAACTTCTGAGGTCATCAGTCGCCTAGAACGTAGAACTAATTAAACCTGACTAACCTAAGGACATCACAAACATCCATGCCCGAGGCAGGATTCGAACCTGTGACCGTAGCTGTCGCTCGGCTCCAGACCGTAGCGCCTAGAACCGCACGGCCACTCCGGCCGGCGAGCGGTCTAAGGCGCTGCAGTCATGGACTGTGCGGCTGATGCCGACGGAGGTTCGAGTCCTCCCTCGGGCATCGATGTGTGTGTATGTGTGTTTGTGCTTAGGATAATTTAGGTTAAGTAGTGTGTAAGTTTAGGGACTGATGACCTTAGCAGTTAAGTCCCATAAGATTTCACACACACTTGAACATTTTTTTTTAATTATTATTCAAATGCAGCTAGTCCAAAATGAGTGGGTACCCCATCTTGATGGAACCAAATGCTGCTGCTCACATTTCCTGAACCTCTTCAAACAAGCCGGGAAGAACCTGTTCCAAAAAGGTCAAGCAGTATGGTAGAAGTTACGGTCCGACTTAGCAGTTACCGGCGAAACCCGCCCACCCATCAACAGTCAAGCGATGTTGTGATGCGTGGTGCCGCAAACTATGAGAGTTTTCTAGTGCCCATAGACGCACATTGCGGTGATTGAATACATCATTCGTAATGAATGTGGCCTCATGAGTGAACAAAACATAAGCTTGGAAATGCAAATTGAAAGCTGTGTAAGGACTGGCGCTTCGATTAGTCTACACGGCATACAACACACTTTCTTCCACAACCGAACGCCGCTGACCGTGCCCTACCCTTTCTAGACCGGTCACCACTACATGACCCAAACTCGCACAAAGGTCGATGCACACGCGTAAACAAACTGTGATGCGGTTGTTGTCTGTCTGAGAAGCGTTCTCGATAAATACGTCCGGCAGCTAATCCATTGCACTCAGCTATTCCATACATGTCTGCAAGCTCACCGTTTGTATACCGTTCCCTGCTCCTTGTGTACTGGCTAGCTCTCGGATGATGAAACCTTTACGCTCGCGTCCAATGTTCCCGTGAACAGCACAATTTAGCGGCGAACGTCGATGTTTGCTGCCATCTACTGCTACGCCATTCTCTCGTGGTCTAGCGGTAGCGTTCTCACTTCCCGCACACGGAGTCCGAGGTTCGATTCCCGGCAGGAACAGGGATTGTTCCTCCCTCGAGACGACTGGGTATAGCTGTGTCGTCCTCATCCTCATCATTCATCCCCATTACGATCGGAGGAAGGCAATGGCAAACCACCTCCGTTAAGACCCTGCCTAGTAAGTCGGTTCGGGTCTCCTGCATCGTCCCCTACGCTCCTAGGAGTATGGGACCTCATCATCATCATCATCATCAGGCAATCCTCAATCCTTACGATGTGATCCACTTCCCTAGAAGTTTGGGGCAACATTCCCGAGATACCCAGTATATGGCATTTCATCTTAGAGAGACCATAGCTCATATTATTTAAATCGATATCATTAGTTGGCTTCTACACATAATTGTTGACATTACACGCCTTAACGATTAAAAGTCGTGGTACCAAAACACTGGCAAATATTATAGGTCGAACCTCCCGCAGGTTTCACCCCAACGATTTATACCTTGCCATTTATGACCGTCCTAGCCGGTTAACTAATTCACTAAAACACCTAGGACTAACACTTGAGAGCCGACTACATGGAAGCTCCGTCTACTAACCATTCAACAAAGAGCCCAAAATAGACTTTTTTTTTTTGTCATCAGTCTACTGACTGGTTTGATGCGGCCCGCCACGAATTCCTTTCCTGTGCTAACCTCTTCATCTCAGAGTAGCACTTGCAACCTACGTCCTCAATTATTTGCTTGACGTATTCCAATCTCTGTCTTCCTCTACAGTTTTTGCCCTCTACAGCTCCCTCTAGTACGATGGAAGTCATTCCCTCATGTCTTAGCAGATGTCCTATCATCCTGTCCCTTCTCCTTATCAGTGTTTTCCACATATTCCTTTCCTCTCCGATTCTGCGTAGAACCTCCTCCTTATCAGTCCACCTAATTTTCAACATTCGTCTATAGCATCACATCTCAAATGCTTCGATTCTCTTCTGTTCCGGTTTTCCCACAGTCCATGTTTCACTACCATACAATGCTGTAAAATTACAAATACTAAAAATTATAAAATTACTAAACCGGACGGATGTGGGTATTGCACCCTTCCACAATCCTCCACATCTATGAAGCCCTGATCCGACCCGTCCTCTGCGATGCACCGGAGCCGTGGACTTCCGCTCCTCGCTCTTGTTATCACGCCCTACAGGTTCTCGAACGCCTTGCACTTCGCCTTGCCTTTCGGATCCTCTTACGCTCCGCTTGCATCGCCCACCAACTTATAAAATTCGACACCCTAGTATTCCATGTCGGACACTTCCGAGCCGGCCGCTGTGACCGAGCGGTTCAGTCCGGAACCGCGTTGCTGCTACGGTCGCAGGTTCGAATCCTGCCTCGGGCATGGATGTGTGTGATGTCCTTAGGTTAGTTAGGTTTAAGTAGCTATAAGTCCAGGGGACTGATGACCCTAGATGTTAAATCCCGTAGTGTTTAGATCCATATTTTGAACACCTCCGAATATCCCACGTTACCCGCAAAGCCGACACTACCCACCCTCTAGTTTCCGACCTGCTCACTGATCCTGGAACTGTGACGTGCTTCTACCACCACTTCCCCTCAGCACTACACCTCCACACCCTTCACGCATTCTCCCACTGAAATTCACCCTGATATATACCTATCCTACCAGATCTAGGAGGTCCCTATCACTCTCCCCTTACAATAAAGCTCCCTTCCTCTCCTCTCCACCCACTTAAGTCTTGGTTCGGAATCGCAACCCTCTCCACTCTTCGCAAATCCATCCTTCAAACTCCCATCCATCCAAACCCTTCCTACCCACTACCCTAGAAAGCTATGCTCCCATGATATCCATCTCAATGGCAGTCTATATCCGCTCATGACTTCACTCATCTATGTTTCTGTTTTAATCATTCAGCACATCAATCTCTTACATTTTACCTTACGCAACTATCTATCTGTTATTATATACTCATGTGCAACATTCATTTTCTATTCATCTGTGTCTGAGGTCTAATTAATCAACTAATCAGCTTTTATATTTTAACTGATTCAGATAACTATCTGTCTTTATTGTGTACAAAATATTCATTTTTGATAACTGCCATGCCTAACTTTTATAATTCATTTTCAAAATTTTTATTGTCATGTACCTGAAGAGCGGCAACTTGTATCCGCTGAAATAACAAAGGAAAAAAGTCTTGGTAAGGTACTAGATGTGATATCGGTCGGGGCAGCTGACGCTTATGCGGTGCCGTTTCCTCCTAGCAGGGTCTATATAGATGGGATTTTGACACCCTTCATCCAAACGGACAGCAACCTGACTCACAGTAGACCATCCGTCACACCGTAAGACTCTGCGAAGGAGACGTGACATCTGTTCGTGAAACAGTTTGCTCCTCTTGTGCTACGAAACGTGGAAACTTTGTGCCTCCGATGCTGAATATCCATTCCAGACACTGTTAACTTCGAAAATCCTAATTCTTATCTCCGATATGCTACGATCCACGTGCCTTAGACCAGCTGCCATCCGGCTTTCAAAGTCAGTTAAGTCATCACGTGCCGTCATCTTCACTAGAATACCTGTCTCTAACAGAGTGCTCAGATACCGTGTCTACATTTTTAACATTCGGAGCATCTAGCCGCACCACTGGGTTGTTGTACAGGCCACATCTTGGAACGTGTCAACTCTACCCGTGATCTTTGATTACTTAGGTTAAATTATCTTCCATGTATAACTAGAAAACGTGAGATAGGTTGAACAATACTTTCTTTACGTTCGAGTAAACTTTTTCCAGTTATGTACAGAATAAAATTCAGTTGTAAGTTGCGCAACTAGTAAATTTATTTCCCTTGAGCTATTTTAACAGATTATCCTCTCACTTTCAGAAGTCTACATAATTTGGGATATTAAAAATCATTAAAACTTGAACACATGTGTATGCAAAGAAGTGTATTTCGAGGGCGGACTGACAAGTCATGCCCCCGAATTTTTATTCTCTTCTCAAAATCGGGTGAGTTCTTACATGTCATGCATATCACTCAGTCGCCTTCCTCGCTTCGCTGATGCCAGTTGAGCCGTCTGTCGCCGTAGGACACCACACTGTAGCGTCTAACATTGCGGTGTGTAACGTAACAATGTCGGTGCGTGATTAAAAGCATTCTGTAACCGAATTTCTAACTACAGAACACATGCCTTCAATTCAAACAACGGAGACCAGAATCATTCAACAGCTTCTTTTGCTGTTTTAGCTTGAAGTGATGGATTCCTTAAAAACATTATTACTGGTAATTCCGCTAGAAAGGATCACCAACGCCAAGAAAGTCCAAGAGCATATTATCTGGAGACAAAATCATGCTCACAGTGTTATGCGATGGTCAAGGAGTTGTGCATTTGTTTTTCATACCTATAGGGACCACCAGAATCTCTGTAAGGTACTAGGAAACCCACAGAAAACTGAAACCACGATCCTGAACAGTTTGTCCATACGCGAATCCATTCTCCACCTACAATGCCAGACCACCTACAATCGCTCCGACATATGCAACAATCCGACACCTTGGGTTCACAGACGTCGATCATATTCCATACAGTCCCGATTTGGCACCATCCGATTTTCATATTTCTCCAAGACTTCATTTTGGTAGTGATTAAGCGGCACAAGCAGAGGTGAGGTTGTGGCTCCGTCAACAGCGTCAAACATTCGACAATGATGGTGTCAACAAACTAGTGTCTCGTTGGGAAAGATGTGTTTGTCGTGAGGATAGCAATGTTGAAAATAATTATTTTCCTACGAAGAATAACGATACTGAAACTTAATAAAGTTTGTTGTATTTAAAAAGCTTTAAGGATTTTCACCAAAAAAATGGGACGCATCAGTTTTCAACACGTCCTCGTACGAAAACGTATTAAAAATGGTTTTAGCGGATGTCAATATCTTCTTCAGATTGGTACAATGCCATGACATTTCGAGATATGTCCATATTGCATTTATAGAAACAGCTTTACAATAAACTAATAGTAAATGAATCACATTTATGTAAACAGTCGTTGTTCTATCAGCAAGGAACATATACAAAAGCATGTAACAAGCGTAATTAAGTTACATAAGGAAAACTTGTATGTAATACGCATGTGGAACATGGTACATAATGGGACAGAAGCTTTTCCGGAGCTAATTTTCGTCTTGTAGGAGTTGCTATACAGTCAAAATATTGCCTTTTTTCATGGAGGCTGATCGTTCAGCAAAGCTTGGGAAATATAGCTAGGAATGATCTTGACATGAATAACGGACCATTCTGCTACTAAGCTGCATCAATCTCGCAGGCTACAACACACAACAAACACACGCCACCTGATCAGAAAAACTTTCATTCGTCAGCGCCATCTACTGTGGAAACGATGCATTTACGGACACATGTTCATTGAATCCTTTTCCGTACGTTTCCAATTAGGAATCCGTCCCCGAAATTTGTCGGTTTTATTAACGCTCACGCTGTATATTTCGAATTCTTCTATGAGGTTCATTTTGAATCTGTTTTTAGCTACACACAAAATTTCCATTTTAAGTAAAAGTGGACGAGGAAGTGTGTGTTTCTCGATTTTGAGATGTTCCCGAAAATTGACTTATATGTACTTTAACCATCATGTATTCTAATGGTCACTATCAGGATGATGGGGACGAACTCTTGCGACACTGAGCGACATGTTGACCAGTGTAACAAAATGATGAATGTCTTCAAGAATTCTTTCTTTCTCTGTCAGTCATCACTGAAACGGATTTCTAGTAATTACAGTAAACATTCCACGACTTTTCATAGCTATACCATACAAAAGCGGTCGCAAACAGTCTGTCGGTCCCACGCTGCTGACTGTTAGTAATATCTTAAGCAGCTGTCTATGAGCCTGTGTAGGTGCTTAAATATTTTCTATTGCACTTTGTGGTATGGAGAATCTACTTTCCTGTGGGTCACGAAAGGCCCTGAGACATTGCTGTCCCACTGTTACAATGTAGTCTAGAATTTACACAGGTGACGTAGGAAAACGACGAAAGCTGCCACATAAACGAGACACATAGAAATTAAATGCCACAACTATAAACCTGGAGGACTACAGCATCTGACAATTCGCGTACTGGTAGCTCGCCATAGTCAGTACGTCTGACTGGGGCGAACACAAAATGTACAATACTCACCTTTTCCGATGAATTCTAAAGTCTTGGTGGTCTTCAGGTGCTGTCCCTGCCTCGTAATTCCGAAGTCGTATCTTTGAGTCCTGCAGCTGTCACGGATGCCTCATCTAAATGATTCGTTTCCTAGCAAGATTCACATTGATCCACGATACAGGGTATTTGTTTTAACTTGAGACAACAAAAAATCTTAAAAGTTACGTATCATACGAAAAAAGTTTTAAGTGGAAAGTTAATATTAGTAAAGGGGACATTTGCCTATGCTACAACTGGACGCGTCCTAACCACCCTTCCCGTGTGAGAGCGGTAGTCTTTGAATTTTCAAATAAAAAACCCCCTCCCAATTTCTACTGCATAATCTGATCATATGTCAAAAACTACGTACGGTTTACTCAGACCATTGTTTTTCGTTCGTGGTAGATGGCGCTGTAATCGACAAATGCCAAGTGCCTATTCTTGCAATTAAGAACGAACGCATTTGATTCTACATTTGATTTCAGATGTAAGTGTAAACCTTTCTGTTCTAACGATAGATATTTATGTTCTTAATTTACTTTAGTGTTGCAAATTTTATTGTACAGTACAATGCGGTCAGTACAATGTGGCTAGCCTTTTCAGTGTCGGTTAGAAACAACGTTCAGCGTGATCTAGGAACAACGACAGGGATGTAACAGTTTTCTTTTCCATCAGTATGCTTGATATCGTTGAGTTCCCTTGCCTCTCAGGCGTTGGGGTATTTGATTGTGGTGTTTCCCCTTACCACTAAGCACTGGGTTGCTTGACATCGGTGAGTCCCATTGCCTTTCACCTTTGAGGTGCTTGATTCCGGTGAGTAACCATGCCCGGGGCGCCTGTCACTCTCAGGCATGGACGTTTTGTCATATTTCAGTGGTTGTGCTTTGTATTCCACCGAAAGTCGCGTAGCGCCCAGCGTGAGAGCGATTATATGTAAACACACACCGAAATCAGCCACCCTGAGAGCGGGATTCGAGGGTGACCACGGATATAAAGCATTCCGATGGTTTGAGGAATCACCACAATCAACCCTATAGGGAACAGAAAATTACGTTACCATACAAGTAGCTTATTTGCCAGAAGTGGCAGTGTCTAGCCGTATTATTCGTCGTGTACAATAACATTCGCAATACTCAAGTAGAGTCTGAACATTTCTATCGTTAGAACAGAAAGGTTTACATTAACATCGTAAATGAAATGTAGAATCGAATGCGTTGGTTCTTAATTGGAAAAACAGGTGGTCTTGATATTTGTCGATTTCAGCACAATCTACAATAGAAATGGCGGCGGGGTGGGGGGGGGGGCAGAGGGGGGAGGCGGGTGTTCCCCGTTTGAAAATGCAGGAGGGGTGGTTAGAAGATGACAAGTTGTTGCACAGACAGATGTTCCCTTTACTAATATTAACTTTTATCGTTGAACATTTTTTTCGTACGGTGCGTCGTTTTCGAGATATTTTGTTGCATCAGGTTAAAACGAACACCCTGTACAATGCAACAAATCTGTCCAAACTGCATGCTGCATGCTTTCTTACTGAATATATCGTCTAGATAACTGAATTCAGACTCTGAGAGCCACTTGCACTAAACATTTATTAACATTTTCACCATACTTTTCTACTAAATTTTGTAAACAAAACATTAATTGTTGGCTACCGCAGCCATTTGTAGCCGTTGGATTAGATACGTCAACAACAGCAAAATCTGTGTCGAAATCTATTAGTCTGCCCTTAAGCCGTCCTCGCGCTGTACCGGGTAGCGAAACGTGAACATCGACCGAGACCAGATTTGTAATCTCATAACGTGGAATTTCGCATTGCGGAGCGTTTACGGGCGATAGCAACAGATTAAACCCTGTCGGATTTACACAGCTGCAACAGAACGTAGGCTAGCAGGGTTAGATATTGGTCTCTACGTCAAGAGCTCGGGCAAATAAACATCGTTTAGGATGCCGCCTGAAGTTAAAGTAGCGAAAGTGAAGCATGTGGTGGCTTTCTGTTCATTGATTAGATATCGGGAAAATTGTATTCAGTCTACACTTGAGATTGCTTCCAATCTATACGTGCTACCAACTGTAACAACTCATTGTGATCTCAATTTTTCGTGTAAATGGCTAGGTCTCGTCGTTTTATAATAAATCCTATCTACGACATTGGCACTGTTACATCGCCACTCCGGTATTATGCGGGTATGCTGGTGGAATCCATCACAGTTAAGAGACCACAGTGAAGTCCTTTTTTTAAATTTTAAACAACTTTAATAACATGAGTATCAGATAAAAAGAAGAAATACTAACACATATGTTTTTTTCTCTCTTCCGTGTCTATCGACAAGCTTACATGTCGAAAAAATTACTACATCCGTATCATAGGGTGATACAAGCGACAATTAGCAGCCAATAGGTTACATTATCATCAATTCAAGAACTGCCACCACATGGGTCTGCCATAGCCATGAAGAAAATAACTAATGTCAAAGAATAATTACAATCTAAGAGAAAAAACTTCTCACGAAACAATTATGAAAATTGCTCACAAATTGGTATTCATACAGGTATCGACCGAAAATGTACAACTGTAAACGTATATGGCCAGTCGAGGAATGTACGACGCTGCGGCGCAGTTTCATCGTGCGGCTGTCAAGGATAGTAAACAGGGGATATGTACCAGGGCATAAAGTCTTTGCCAATTTCATTCCCCGTATTCTTTTTGACAGTAACCATACTTCGCAGACAGGCACGTGAACAATACACGTAGATCTCAACACTTGAGACAGGTGGTATAGTTGGGCTCAAAGAAGCTGGTTGGGATAACCGACATCTGAATAGCGTTTGACGATGTCGACAGGAATGGCTGTACACAGCATGAAGACGGAAGTGGTCGATGTTGAGAGATGACAGAACGAGGAGACAGAGGAGGCAGTCAGAGTCCCGGGTTCATCGTTATCATCGATGCGACGTGCAACTGGCGTTTCAGTGACCACAAGGACCATTAAAAGCGGCTCACAGAGAAGGAGCCGACTTCACGGCGCCTTTTGCACCGACTACCATTGACTTCCCTACACCAACAAGTCCGTTTGCAGTGGTGTCGGGCACATACGGTCTGGTATCTCATTGACTGCGGTAGAATTGTCTTCAGCAATAGGCCCCAAGACAAGAAAAAACGTGTATGGAGACGTACCGGGACTGTGGTGGGATACAAATCTGACAATGGTTCGAATGAACCGTACGTATTTTTTTCCTTAGAATCAGAATACGCAATAGATACGAGTGATGTTTTGGTGCCATTTCATATCACAGCAGGACCACATAGGTTGTCATCCGTGGCACACTTACAGCACATAGGTATGTCGGCGATATTCTGACCCTACCCTGGGCGTACATTTGAGGAAGAAAATGCCCGCCCGCTCACGGCTAGAATTCCTACTGTTTGTCTTCGTGCCTGTAAAACCCTATTTTGGCCTGCAAGATCGCCGGATCCCTCACGATTCGGAGAATTACGCGCAGAGCTCTCCAACCCACCTCGGGATTTTGACATTCTAACGCGCGAGTTGAACAATATTCGGCATGGTATCCGTCGATGATTGTGATGATGATGATGATGATGATGATCCCTCAAGAGGACATCCAACAACTTTATGATCAACGCCAAGTCGAGTAATTGCTAGCATAATGGCCAGAGATGGACCAACGCGTTATTGACTTGCTCAATTTGTAGGCTCTTTCTCTCGAATAAATCTCCACATTTTTCTGAAATTATAGTCTGTCCCTACATTTTCATCACATCTACTGATTTCCGTCCCACAGGAATAATTCCTTCTTGATGCGTCTTTTTTTTAACTTAGATGAACGCTCATTTTAATGGGTTACTGATCTGATTTTTGATAATATACTTCTTATTCTGACTTACGAATATTGTTCTTCACCAAATTTGGTTGTAAAAAGATAATACAAATTTGGCCTTTGTCAAGATTTGATCATTACTTATTTTAATTGAAACGTTTAGTCGTTTTGTGCGATCTCCAGTACAAGTATGTAAATGTAATTGTGGTGTTTGCTACCTAGCGTGGCACTGATAATAGAAGGATGCACAAACATTGGGTTCTGTTTTTTCATACATTTGGGTAACATAGGGCAGCGACCTGGTGCTATAATTTGGTTAAAATAACAGTCTAGATCGTAATGATATTTATTTATTGGTACCGGAATGTTCAAACATGTGTGAATTCCTAAGGGATCAAACCGCTGAAGTCATCAGCCTCTAGACTTACACAATACTTAAACTAACTTATACTAAGAGCAACACACACACATTCCCATGCCCGAGGGAGGACTCGAATCCCCGGCGGGAGGTGCCGTGCACTCCGTCACATGGCGCCTCAAACAGCCCGGCCACACAGCGCGGCATTTACCGGATTCGACTTGAAGTTAAAGTCATCTACAGACTGCAAGCCCTCCATGGCTGGTGCTGGCGGCTCACGAGAACAACCGATCTAGACTATTGTTTTAAACAAATTTTCTTTTTCCCTTCTTTGAGTGAAATAGAGAGAGTTAAGGATATTTAAATTCCTCTCACTGAAAATAGTTCAGAGATTACTTACATTTATTACCTTATTCTCGTAGTGTCTGATCAGTAATAGTAGCAGAAGTACCAAAGTACAGTAAGATCTATTCACGGAGATAAGGATGGATAAAGATGTTTGGCACCGAGGCTCCTTTTTATTATTTATTTCCAGAACTGATGCGACACTGAGTGCTGGAGCAGTGATTCCAACATATCTGTAAGAAGGAATCAGATATTTGCTGTGAGCTGGACAACTACACTGTTTTATACCTGTCAGAACCGAGAAATCTTTGCCAAGAGAGTACTCGATTCATATTTTCCAAAGCACAAATTACTTCGCAATATTTCTTGAGGTGTTATTTCATTACAAGCCAGCACTGGCAGTGTGTTGTTCAAAAATGGTTCAAATGGCTCTGAGCACTATGGGACTTAACATCCGTGGTCATCAGTAACCTAGAACTTAGAATTACTTAAACCTAACTAACCTAAGGACATCACACACATCCATGCCCGAGGCAGGATTCGAACCTGCGACCGTAGTGGTCACGCGGTTCCAGACTCAAGCGCCCAGAACCGCACGGCCACACCGGCCGGCCAGTGTGTTGTGCTTGCCGTTTTTAAAAGTGTTGGCACATTGCATTCACTCAGGGGAGCTTTGTTGTACTGGTCGACTTTAGTGTAATTAACGGACAAAGCGTGCTCTCTTTAAATTTCTTTAAGATGATACCTAAGTCGACACCGATACATCGCTGTCAGTGTACGTTTATTTGCCGTTTCTCACGAATACTGAATTAACAAAACTCAAATCAGGGTGGATCGTGCGCATATGAGACTCACTAGTTATTTACACAAACGGCGCATTACGGGACAGAGTGAAGCTTCAAACATTCACATCTACATCTTCACCTACATCTACACTCTTCAAACTAATGTGAAGTGCATGACAGAGGATACGTCTCATTATGAGAGTTATTAGCCTTTCTGCCTGCTCCATTCACGTTTGGAGTGCGGCAGGATTGACTGTTTGAATGCTTCAGCGTGTGCTGGAATTAATTTGATCTGGTCCTCATGATCCCTATTTGAGGGTTACGTACAGGTTTGTAGCATATACCTAGAGTCATCATTTACAACTGGTTCTTGAAACTTTGCAAGTATACTATCTCGGAGTAGTTCACTTATACCTTCAAGTGTCTGCCAGTGCAGGATCTTCACTATCTCTGTGACACTCTCTCATGAGCCAAACAAACCTGTGAGCATTTCTGCCGCCGTTCTCTGTATACGTTCGATATCCCTTGTTAGTCGTATTTGGTACAGGTCGCACACACTTGATCAATGTTCTAGATTGGGTAGCATGACTGATTTTGAAGCAGTTCCCTCTCTAGACTTCCCCAGTACCCTGCCAAAAAACCAAGGTGTATCCCCAGTTCTATTCACGACTGAGCCCATGTGATCATTTCATTTCATAACGCCATACCCAGACGAATTAGGTGATTCTACTCTGACTCATTGATATTGTAGTCATTACTACGTTTTTTTCTTTCGTTTTGTGAAGTGCACAACTGTATACTTGTCAAGATTTTAAAGCAAGTTGCCAATCTTTGTACCACTCTGAAATAAAGCTCTGACTGAATGTTTATACAGCTTATTTCAGACAGTACTTCAATACATATAACTGTATCATTTGCAAAACCTTTGAGATTACTATTAATAGTGGCTGCAAGGTCATTAATATACAACAAAAATAGCAATGGTCCCAACACGCTTCCCTAGGGTACATCGGAAGTTACTTCTGCATCTGACGAAGGCTCCTCATCCAAGATAACCTCCTGCGTCTCCCTACCAAAAAGTCCTCAATCCTGTCATAGATTTCTCTTGATACCCCATGTGATTGTACTTCTGAAAATAAGCGTAGATATGTACCCAGTAAAATGCTTTTCGGAAATCAGTGTTGTGGTCACCAAGACATAACTCAGTATAATATTTACAGATTTCCTGGCCATGAATTTAAGGTCTAACAGACTGCGGTCCGATCTGAACCAGAATTAACTCCTGTGTTTGTTGTTGGTAAGTGATACTATCTGTGAACGCTGTTTTGTAAGAGCACAAGAAGACGTAAACACCCTAACTATTGACACCTTTCGGATTTATTGATTATTTTTCTTTGAATGCTGTTGAACGTAATGTAGATGCGGTAATCTGAAAAACACGGTAGTGAATATACCGCTCTGTGTTACATTGCTTCTCCTTTAGAAACTAGGCAGTAGGATCGTGAGCACAGCTTCAGTTATGCACATTTAAGGAGCTTTTGCGCATGAGGAACTGGCGTGACATAATTGCTTTACGGGACTACTACATTTTTTTCTTTTTCATCAGTCTTCTGACTGGTTTGATGAGGCCCGCCACGAATTCCTCTCCTGTTCCGAGCTCTTAATCTCAGAGTAGCGCTTGCAACATACGCCCTCAATTATTTCCTGGATGTATTCCAATCTATGTCGTCCTCTGCCGTTTTTGCCTTCTACAGCTCCCTCTAGTACACTTAAAGTCATTCCCTAGTGTCTTAACAGGTGTCCTACCATCCAGTCATTTCTCCTCGTCAGTCTTTTCCACATACCTCTTTCCTCTCCAATTCTGCACAGAAGCACCTCATTCCTTAACAGTCCACATTTCAACATTCGTCTGTAGCACCATATCACAAATGCTTCGATTTTCTTCTGTTCCGGTTTTCCCACAGTCCATGTTTCACTATCACACAATGCTGTGCTCCAAATGTACATTCTCAGAAATTTCTTCCCCAAATTAAGGGTTATGTTTGCTACAAGTAGACTACTTTATGGCCAGGAATGCCCTTTTCGTCAGTGCTAGTCTACTTATCAAGTGCTCCTTGCTCCGTCCGTCATTGGTTATTTCATTTAGGTAGTGGAATTCTTTAACTTCATATATTTCGTGAACCCACTGGACTCGCATTCGGGAAGACAACGGTTCAATACCGCGTCCGTCCATCCTGATGTAGGTTTTACGTGTTTTCCGTAAATTCCTTCAGGCAAACGCCGGGTTGGTTCTTTGAAAGGGCACGGTCGACTTCCTCCCCCACCCTTTCCTAATCCGATGAGACCGATGACCTCGCAGTTTTGTCTCCTCCGTGCAAATCAACCCAACTTCGTGACCATGAATCCTTACGTTAAGTTTTCGCTGTTCTCATTTCTTTTACTTCTCGTTGCTTTGCCTTTCTTCGATTTACTCTCCATCCATATTCTGTATTCATTAGACTGTTAATTCCATTCAGAGATCATGTAGTTTTTGATCACTTGCACTCAGGATAGCAGTGCCATCAACCTTCAATTTCTATTCCATTCCTGAACCTTTATTTTTCTTCCGTCATTGCTTCTTCGATGTACAGACTGAACGGTAGGGGCGAAAGACTACATCCCATTCTTACTCCCATTTTAATCCGAATATTACGTTCTTGGTCGTCCACTCTTATTATTTATCTTGGTTCTTATACATATTGTTATTTTACCCGTCTCTCTCTGTAGCTACTACAAGTTTACGTCAATGTCACCAGATGGTAACACACTGTAGCAGACTCGTTCGCTTGGCAGAAATCCCGCAAGACGGTAGCGCACATCTCAGATATGCCAGTTCACTCACTAGATAGTAAAATTAGATCAGAAGTCAATATATGTTACAATTATACTGACGGAAAAACCTCTTTTGTGTGATTAAGAATGACATACACTCTATTAAGTGTTGGATATTATCACACAATAATCCATTTGAGGCGCTGAGAACAATGAAGTACATCATCATCGGTTGTGAGACTGTAGCATTTATGTATACTTTTGATATCTGTTGATCTTACTATGAGTCAGCTTCATTTGCACTGTAGGCCCACACTATATACACCAACATTAATGAAAAGCTGTCTCACTGGTTTCTTTGATATTCACTTAGATGCAGGATTGACAACAGTGTGCTTTTGGCCCTTATGGTTGTCTGCGTCTCATTTCTATTCTGGTGAAGCGATCATGCTGGTATACAGTACCACTTGAATTTAATCATTTTCACAAACGGTAGTTTGGGTTTGGAGTTGGTTGTTTACTGTGCAGGAATCTGCTTTCGTGTGTAGTATCAACATGAACTCTGCTAAATCTGTTTCAAATGCTAACAGAAAAGAAAATTACCATGAAATGTTAGCTGCAAAGGAGCTGGCCTCCAAGACCAGATCCATTGACTGAGAAAGTGACGAAATCAAATAAGGGTGACTAAAAGCGAAGAGAGCAGTGTGTAATAAGCGTAACTAATATATGGGTGCAACGTAAGAAAGTTAACTTTTCAGCCTGCAAGTTTATACATCAACTTATACATGATCTTGTACACGTGTCCGAAAAATTAAAAAGAAATCCACTGAAACTCAAAAATGCGAAACGGACAGTAACAAATGCTTAAACGTTATTTCGTTCTTGCCATAAACTATACTTAATTATTTACAAAACAACAAAAACTCTCAAAAACCAATTCTTTCTTTTTTCAGACAAGTTATGCATATTATTCCTATTATTTTTAGTATTATTACTGTATTACTATTATTATTATTATTGTTATTATTGTCAGTGGATGTAGTTGTATAAATACATTGATAAGCATAACTGTTATACAGCAGATACTATTAATTTCACACTCTCATATTTATCTATATCTAAAAACTGATGAACACACAGAATGTATACTCACGAGCCGCCTCTGGATATTGTGTAGTAATAGTTTATGTCACTGTGTTTAGTTCTAGTGGAATGGTTATCAGAGTACTGCTGAGGTGAAATTTTGTAGCTGAACTGACAAACGGTCAGCAACAATAACTGAAGAATGAGATTCACAAGACCACAGTGTTGTTGATGGTGGATAAGAAGAGATTTTGGAGAAACCTATACAATTGCAGATAACAGGTTGCACAACAGGAAAATGAACTAAGGTAAATCATAAACTAGCTTCACCAGACTGCAATGTTGTTGATGGTGGAGAAGAAGAAATTTTGGAGAAACCTATACAGTTGCAGAAAACTAGCTGCACAAGCACAGTAAACTGAACTAAGGTAAACCAGAAAGTGAGGTTCTATAATATGCAGGTCACGTATAGTTGTGATTTAGAATAAGGAAGGGTACGTTGAGTGACTGGACATGTGACTCCATACAAGTGATCATAACAGCTGTGTAGTGGGTTTACCAAGAGATCTTAAAATAGATTACCTGGTAGTGTAGCTAGCAGTAACACTGTAGGCACTTGAAATAGTGAAACGCATATTACACCTGAGAATCATTTGATTTAAAACAGACACAAATAAAGAATAATTACACTGCCTAGTTTTGCCTCTGTAAGAACAACATTAAAATAATAGCTACTGTAGAATTAATTAGTAATATTCTAAAGCCCATAAAGAAACAACAAAGGCAAGAACGCTTAGCCGAAAAGCTACAGGAAAGGCAAGTACGCTTAGTTTAAAAGGAGCGGGAAAAGAGAGAATAATTATTGACAATAGTGAAAGGGAAACAGCAAGATATCGAAGTTATTAGTGTGCTGAAGGTGCAAGTATAAATTGTACTTAACGGGACTCAAATAATAATTGGAACGCAGAGACCGAGAAACTTCAGGGAGCTGTTTAAGAAATTAAAAAGAAAATAGACAAAGCTCTGAGGAATTGAAAACGGTAGACACAAAATTCCCACAAACGATTACTAATGTTCCAGGATGGATAATTCGCAAAGTAAATAGCCAGAGCTCTGAGGAATTGAAAACGGTAGCCACCAAATTCCCACAAACGATTACTAATGTTCCAAGGTGGATAATTCGCAAAGTACGTGAATATCGTTTAGGTACTGGTATCGTTAGTGAGAGAAGTACAAAGAAGCGTGACGTGGCATCGTGAGAAACAATGTCCCGATGATATTTTAATAATAAAACGTCATATGACCATCGTTTGAATAAAAGAGTAGTATTGATAATGATGAGCAGATAGAGGTACAGAAGGAAGTCCAATGTAGTAATCGTAATCGAACATCAATATGAATTAGGACAAAAGTGATAGAAAATTATGTGCTGAATTTCGATTTGTGATGAATAAAGTTTTGTCTCAGGAATTCCGCGTAATCTAATACCAAAGGTAAAACATAACCAGTGATTTTCCTAAGAGTTTCGAGAATATTTTACCTGAATGTTGAAGCCAAAAATGAAACATAAAAGTTGTGAATCATTTAGAAAACTGAGCATTACAGTGGGGATTGCTGAATATTGACTTCTTGCGAGCTATATTCATTTTTAACAATGCTTTAACACCAAATTCTGGTCACAGAGAGCACAGAAAACTCTTAAGTTAAACTTTTAAGTATCAAAACCGTATTCTCAGTGCTGGGTCAGCCTTCAAAATTTTCTTAAGTTGCTTCTAGATCAGTCCAAGGTCTTAGACGAACCCATACCTAAAGAACACGTGCTCGAAATATTAGTCAGTCGATTGCCAAACTCTGTAAAGCAAAATGTAATAGTAAATTCATGGGACGATGTACAAACTCCGCTTGACCTTTCAGACAAACCGGATTACTGAAGTATAAATCATGGGGCAATCCACAATACTCAACAAAGGTGTTATCACCCACCTAATTTTAGCCATGGGGAGGACAATCCACATCAGAGTGAGTATAATGTTAACTCTGGAGAGGAGGTATCAAATGAAAATCGATATAGCCAGAACAACAAAAACAATTGTTTTGTAAATGCCAGTGTAATCACAATAAATGTGTGTCACTCTGGAAAGAAGTTATGTGTGGTTTTAGGTTTACTCAGCAAAGAGAAATCTTTAGTATTCGGCGGTTATTCTATAATTTATGTCATAAAAACCAGTATCAAAGTAGAACATGTAGTATCAAGATTTCAATTTTCAACATGCAGGTGCAGATAAGATGTCTGAATTTGTCCTATATGAAAACCATAACAAAGGTGAAGAAATCAATCAGCACCAAGAGGGGGTACCTCTTACACAAATCTCTACTACTCAACATGTAGATACTCAATTACGTTCAGGTTCAAGATGCAGTGACAAGTTTGTGCCAAAATTTGAAAATCTTAGTTGTGGAGGAAAAATGGAAGGAACATTATTAAGTGAAGAAGAAAAAGAAAGAAAAGTGGTAATAAAATCCACATTGAGCGCCAGAGTAGACTTCTTTAGGAGTCTGTTTTGACCATTGGAAAATCGCTGAGGCAATAGCAGCACGGCTGGTGATTGTGCGGCCACGGAGAGTGTCTTTCATTGTTGGAAAAAACCAAAAGTCACTAGGAGCCAGGTCAGGTGAGTAGGGAGCATGAGGAATCACTTCAAAGTTGTTATCACGAAGAAACTTGCGTAGCGTTAGCTCGATGTGCGGGTGCGTTGTCTTGGTGAAAAAGCACACGCGCAGCCCTTCCCGGACGTTTTTGTTGCAGTGCCGGAAGGAATTTGTTCTTCAAAACATTGTCGTAGGATGCACCTGTTACCTTAGTGCCCTTTGGAACGCAATGGGTAAGGATTACGCCCTCGCTGTCCCAGAACATGGACACCGTCATTTTTTCAGCCCTGGCGGTTACCCGAAATTTTTTTGGTGGCGGTGAATCTGTGTGCTTCCATTGAGCTGACTGGCGCTTTGTTTCTGGATTGAAAAATGGCATCCACGTCTCATCCATTGTCGCAACCGACGAAAAGAAAGTCCAATCCATGCTGTCGTTGCGCGTCAACATTGCTTGGCAACATGCCACACAGGCAGCCGTGTGGTCGTCCGTCAGCATTCGTGGCACCCACCTGGATGACACTTTTCGCATTTTCAGGTCGTCATGCAGGATTGTGTGCACAGAACCCACAGAAATGCCAACTCTGGAGGCGATCTGTTCAATAGTCATTCGGCGATCCCCCAAAACAATTCTCTCCACTTTCTCGATCATGTCGTCAGACCGGCTTGTGCGAGCCCAAGGCTGTTTCGGTTTGTTGCGACACGATGTTCTGCCTTCATTAAACTGTCGCACCCACGAACGCACTTTCGACACATCCGTAACTCGATCACCACATGTCTCCTTCAACTGTCGATGAATTTCAATTGGTTTCACACCACGCAAATTCAGAAAACGAATGATTGCACGCTGTTCAAGTAAGGAAAACGTCACCATTTGAAGTATTTAAAACAGTTCTCATTCTCGCCGCTGGCGGTAAAATTCCATCTGCCGTACGGTGCTGCCATGTCTGGGACGTATTGACAATGAACGCGGCCTCATTTTAAAACAATGCACATGTTTCTATCTCTTTCCAGTCCAGAGAAAAAAAATCGGAGGCCTTAGAACTTGAATGCACCTCGTACAATTGGGTAGCAGGATTATTCAGTGCACGAGGTTTGGAAAAATGTATCGCTGATGGATCACAATGAGGTCAAGAAGAAGCAAATGAAGAAGAAATGAGGGTATTGTAGAGTTATTTCCTAGGGACATGATTCACAAATAGAGGATGTAACAATTCAATTAAAAACATTATAATTGTACAAGGATGTGTAAAGAGTATTGCTAGTAACATTTTTTTTTTATTCGGGTTGTAGTAAGTCAAAGATTCTACAGGAAAATAGGGAATATAAATCATACCCTCTCTCCAGTAACAGGTTTATACATCAAAGATGAAACAGGCCAGTGGAACACAAGTGTAAAGAAAGATGTTGTCTACCAGTAGAGAGAACTGTCTTTAAAAGTACAGAGTTATTTGTAGTTGTTCCAAGTGTGACAACTACCGCTGTTCTTGGGTACAATTGAATGACACCATGTTGTGAACGCATCTGTTATGCAGAGAAATTCGTTACTTTTTGTGGCACAGTATCGCTATACCCGTTCAGCAATCACCGCTGAAGACGATAGGATTGTCTCTCTACCGAGCCAGAAGTGCGACAGCTGTATTAGGCAGAGCTCTGAATATAAGTTCGTAGTCAGTTGTACGCTGTGAGAAGAGACGAGTATCTTATTTGTATCAACTGATACATTAATTTTCAGTGACAGTAATGAGTACTCCTGACATTCCTGTGGCCATGGATTGTTACAAAGTTAAGTATTTCATCTTGTTCAAGTTGTAATAAAGTGATATAACATCTTATGCGTTGTAGTGTTATCGGCCCCCTCCAAGGGTAAATGGAACAATACGGCACTGTACCAATCAGTATTATTTCATCTGGTACAACACCTCTAGAGTACATTCATCAGCCAGAACTTTGTGACCACCGCCCTACTATCGATATAAACCCACCGAGGTTCAGAAGAGATGTCTACCCCCTCATACTCTTACGGATTTATAGACAGTCCTGCAGGAATCATGGTATCAGTTCCCTACAGCATCACTTCAGATATCGGTTGAATCCATGCCACGTCGTGTTGCGGCACATTTTAGGGCTCGGGGGTGGGGGCTACACTATATTAGGCAGGTGTAACAGTTTCTTTGGCTCTTCAGTGTTAATCCATTTTTATAATATAGGTCACTCTAGAACTTAAATCAATAATTTTGGTACTCCAAATTGTGTCATAGTTTTAATCAGACACGGTCGCAGCGTTTTAGAAGTCCACGAAGAGCAGATGTATTTCTCGTTCGTATTTGCAGATTATCACACAGAGGGGGTTTGAAGGAAATAATGAAAGGGAAAGGTAAGAACCCGCGAGAAACTAAATAATGGAGATGATGCCTGAGGCCTGCGTTCAAAATTTACATCACTTCCAGAAGGATCGAGTACCCTACCTGCGTTTCACCAGATGCCGTTATGACGTTAAGAAATATACGTATCCACTGAAACCAGAGTCAGATGTATGATAATTAAGACTTATCTGAGATGTCCCGAAAATAGCGTTTGAAAAAATGTACCAGGCCCTGTTACAACTAGTTCATGTTGGCGCGTTACGTAATAAAGGTCGAGTAATTAAAGAAAACTCCTGCTTCCATGGGACAATTGTTTTACACATATCCAGAGTATGTAAATAGTCCCGAGAAAAACGAGCACCAGAATGGGTTGTTGGGCGAGGCACACGATTGTCGTATGTCTATAGACAGCGGCGAACCATGCACCGTCGTTTCTACGAATACGTGCGGATCGGACGGACAATAAGGGGCCGGACGCGGTGAACGTGTATGCGTCGGTGTGGCCGCTAAATTTGGCGGCGGCACAGAGGTGTGTGCGGCGAGCGTCTAATGACGTTTGCCTTGCAGCAGCAGCAGCAGCAGGTGGTAAATGCGCGTCACAAATTATATCTCATTAGGCGAGTGCGGTGTTTTGCGAGGGCGGCGACCCCACCCGCCTCAAAGGCGGGCTTTGTGCCGCTCGCGGCCCACACAGGGCCCCCTGCCGGCCGCCCCTGTTTGCGTTGCATCTGCGGAGCGACGCGGCCTGCCGTTTTGCAGACGCGTCTGTGCCGCTCGCGTGTTGGTTTTGCTGCGAGCGACACTCGACGCTTGTCGTTGGCCGCCGGGCCTGCGAAACAATTCGCTGCGGAACAGCGCGACAAAGGGATCGAAAAACCGACCGGTTAAATCCTATACCGATACAGAATCAGCGATATTTTTCGGTATTTGTTCAGTCTCGACAATAACAGGTGTTTTCTATTTTTCACTACTGACCCAGCAAAAAGTCGAAATATTACAGGGTAACAATTATTGAACTACACGAAATGAAATAGTCGTAACTTCTGAACGGTTTGCGTAAGGGCGTTCAAACTGTACTATTGTTCGCGGCGCATGGTGAGATTTGGTATGCGCATGCGCACGCGAAGTCCGCATTCATTTGGAAGGGTTCGACAATAAGCAAAACTGGCGTATTTCAGAATCCGCATTTCGTGATTGAGGAGTCTCTTCACCCTCAACGGGTGACTGTGTGGTGTACAATGTCCAGTCACGGAATAATCGATGATCCTTCATGGCACGGTGATGGTTTTGGAAGATGATGTCATCCCCATTATCCAAAGTGACCTTGGTTTCGACAAGATGTGGTTCATGCAAGACGAAGATCGACCTCATCGAAGCAGGAGAATGTTTTTTGATGTCCTCGAAGAGCACATAAGGAACCGCATTCTGGCTCTGCGGTACCCAGAGGTCACTGCTGTGCTTTCCCTTCTTTATAATGCTACGTCTGGTTGCCGTGTTTATCTTCGAAGTCTTGACCGTGTTCCTATTGAGCTTTCGGATCTTCGTAATTTTCCAAAGTACACAGGTGGGCTTCAGTTCTTGTAATTATCGTACTATTTCAAATAACAACTCACACGACCTTTCTGTCAATAATACAATACCGTATTTCTCTAAACGGTGCACAGATGAAATACATACTCCTCACTTATTCATAGCGATCCCAAAATGGCGGTCTACAGTTACTCGCTAAACAGAAGGCGTGCTTCTCACTCGTTCACTAGCTGAGCGCGAATCCTTCCTCCCTACTACTGGTACAAGAAAAACCTCTCTGTTTTTTAACAACTGAAAATCAAAAATACATGACGGTAGGCACAGGCTCTACGCTGGCTCACACATGCAGGCTCACACATGCCATAACATAAATCCGAATATCTGTAGTGACGCTTACCGGTTGAATAAAGTGTGTCCACGCTGTAGTTTGTAACTACACTCCTGGAAATTGAAATAAGAACACCGTGAATTCATTGTCCCAGGAAGGGGAAACTTTATTTACACATTCCTGGGGTCAGATACATCACATGATCACACTGACAGAACCACAGGCACATAGACACAGGCAACAGAGCATGCACAATGTCGGCACTAGTACAGTGTATATCCACCTTTCGCAGCAATGCAGGCTGCTATTCTCCCATGGAGACGATCGTAGAGATGCTGGATGTAGTCCTGTGGAACGGCTTGCCATGCCATTTCCACCTGGTGCCTCAGTTGGACCAGCGTTCGTGCTGGACGTGCAGACCGGGTGAGACGACGCTTCATCCAGTCCCAAACATGCTCAATGGGGGACAGATCCGGAGATCTTGCTGGCCAGGGTAGTTGACTTACACCTTCTAGAGCACGTTGGGTGGCACGGGATACATGCGGACGTGCATTGTCCTGTTGGAACAGCAAGTTCCCTTGCCAGTCTAGGAATGGTAGAACGATGGGTTCGATGACGGTTTGGATGTACCGTGCACTATTCAGTGTCCCCTCGACGATCACCAGTGGTGTACGGCCAGTGTAGGAGATCGCTCCCCACACCATGATGCCGGGTGTTGGCCCTGTGTGCCTCGGTCGTATGCAGTCCTGATTGTGGAGCTCACTTGCACGGCGCCAAACACGCATACGACCATCATTGGCACTAAGGCAGAAGCGACTCTCATCGCTGAAGACGACACGTCTCGATTCGTCCCTCCATTCACGCCTGTCGCGACACCACTGGAGGCGGGCTGCACGATGTTGGGGCGTGAGCGGAAGACGGCCTAACGGTGTGCGGGACCGTAGCCTAGCTTCATGGAGACGGTTGCGAATGGACCTCGCCGATACCCCAGGAGCAACAGTGTCCCTAATTTGCTGGGAAGTGGCGGTGCGGTCCCCTACGGCACTGCGTAGGATCCTACGGTCTTGGCGTGCATCCGTGCGTCGCTGCGGTCCGGTCCCAGGTCGACGGGCACGTGCACCTTCCGCCGACCACTGGCGACAACATCGATGTACTGTGGAGACCTCACGCCCCACGTGTTGAGCAATTCGGCGGTACGTCCACCCGGCCTCCCGCATGCCCACTATACGCCCTCGCTCAAAGTCCGTCAACTGCACATACGGCTCACGTCCACGCTGTCGCGGCATGCTACCAGTGTTAAAGACTGCGATGGAGCTCCGTATGCCACGGCAAACTGGTTGACACTGACGGCGGCGGTGCACAAATGCTGCGCAGCTAGCGCCATTCGACGGCCAACACCGCGGTTCCTGGTGTGTCCGCTGTGCCGTGCGTGTGATCATTGCTTGTACAGCCCTCTCGCAGTGTCCGGAGCAAGTATGGTGGGTCTGACACACCGGTGTCAATGTGTTCTTTTTTCCATTTCCAGGAGTGTATTTTACGTTCTTCTTTTCATACAGTTCAATAATTGTCTCCCTGTAATTAGGCTTAGCAGCAGTGCTAAAACTTTTAGTTTCTGAATAATACGTTATATTAAGAAAAGGAGTAATTTTTGTTTGTAAAATTTGCGTTGGTTTGAAATATTGCGTTGTTATGGAACATGGGAAAAGCGATCAGTGGTGTTTTAATAACAACGCTGACAGAAACAAGCAAGAAACACATTTCATAAGAATTGCTGAGACAATATGTCCGTGTCGGTATATGTTGCGGCCCAGGGTACGCGGATACGTCCAGTGCCTGTGCTGGCCCCGCATAGTCTGTACGGTAGTTTCTCGCTGTCATTGCCGGAGGTCTGTTGTATTGGACAATAGCACAAACCTAACTCTGGAAATATTTTTACGAATTGACGTAGCAGCGAAGTACAATGGTCCGTTCGCTTTGAAAGATGGAAGACTTCATTGCCATTTCCATGAAATTATAGAAGTGGAAGAAAAATATGGCAACACTAATAAATTAAATACTTAGCAGTTCATTCACAGTAGACAATAAAAGTAGAAATCGATGATATGCTGGCTGTGTCTACATAATATGGTCTTTTCTGCTTGTAACCGTGAAAACAGACAAATTAACACGAAAAAAAGAGTTCTTCAACCTCACTTTTCACTCTTTAGCCCTGACTATTAGTAATGACCAATTGATAGTAATATGATCTCCGATAACAGAATGACTTTCAAATGGAGTTTCAAGAAACTAGAATCAGGAGGAGAATATTGGTAATTTTTTCTAGTATTTAACCACTTATCTGCTTTCGGAGAGATCAGCGAACGGTGGACAGACTTTCTTTTGTTTGCCTATTTGATTTATTATTTTGATTCAACGTATCTTGAACCTGTGAGAGTCAAAATTTTTCAGTCTTCGATTTCTACTTTTATCAACAGAAACAAGAACAAAACCGAAATCGGTTACTTCAAAAACCGGTTACTTTGAGCGGTTTTAACAGTCAGGTTAAACTGGCGTGGAAGAAAACACATAATCGAAAACCGGTTGTTTAGGTGATTACCGCCATCTTAACGGGCCGGTGATACGGTGGGGTGTTTTCCTCAGCAGTGGATTCTTCATGCACCCGTCTGTAAGCACTATCCACACACTCGTGGTTCACCAATTTGAACAGTGTGTTGTGAATTATTTCACGGCGGCATGTCACTCTGTTAGTCCAACCTTGTGCAAATGATTGCCTCCGCCATCATATCTCTGTTCGTCGCAATTTTCCCACTATTTGTGTGTAACTATAATTTTAGGTTAGGTTTTGGCGTCAGCATTAGGAAATATCAATTGAAAAAACTAATGCCACCATTGATGATGTACGTCTACTACTGCCGACATATTCCATGTGAGAGGTTTCAAAAATGTTTCCATATATTACATTTGTCGTTTATTTTGTACAGTCAGTAATCTGATGTGCAGACCCATATTATTACTAGGGGCTGATTACGCAACTACACAGATATGAAGATGATCAGTTTTGGTCTAAACTAGTCGAATCACAAAACGTAAATGTCCGAATAAACTTTGCATCGTACTTCTGAATAACACAGGCGCTGCAGTATCGTATTCACCTGCCGACATCGGGCTTGCGACTTTCAGTTAAAAATGTAACCCCTGTACGGGAATATATGCGTGCGAGTGCAGGCTTTACTCACATGGTTGACAACCTATAAAAGTTTGGTTCGAAAATGGCTCTGAGCACTATGGGACTTAACTTCTGAGGTCATCAGTCCCCTAGACTTAGACCTACTTAAACCTAACTAACCTAAGAACATCATACACACCCATGCCAGAGGCAGGATTCGGACCTGCGACCGTAGCAGCGGCGAGGTTCCGGACTGAAGCGCCTAGAACCTCTCGGCCACTCCGGCCGGCATAGAAGTTTGGATCTGGCCACGAGTCGCGCCCCGACAGCCTACTGCTATAGTGACCGCTCGCGATAAACGAGAAATACTGGTTGGAGAGCCGGTCTGGCGCAGATCTTCGTTTTCGCCATTCCATTTTACAGTTGAAGTTTGTCCATATTCGCAACTGCGAATATATTTCATGAAGATGTTCGGTTGTGATGGAAATCAGTCATATCGCAAAATACGAGTGGCGTCCAACAAGTATTGCAACACTTTTTTTCTGAAAGGAGATTGGTTTTATTCAGGATTCCAATATACTACATTCTTCGCCACCCTTTGGGTACAAAATCCCTATTTTTCAACGTAATCTCCCTTCAATGCGTCGGCCTTACGCCACCTTACTGGAAGGGCCTGTATACATGTACTCCTCTGCTGGTCGACGTCGGATTCAAGTCTTGCTGCATCGATAACCTCCCCAGCATCCACGTACTGCTTCCCGCGGAATGTTTCCTTAATTTGGCCAAACAGATGAAAATCGGACGGTGTGAGATTCGGATTGTAGAGTGAATGAGGAAGAACAGTCCAATTAAGTTTTGTGAGCTTCTTTCGGGTGCGCAGATTTGCGTGGATCCTGGCACTGTCACGGCGAAGGACGAGTTCATTTGTATTTTTGTGGCGACAAACTCGCTGATCTCGTTTCTCCAATTTCTTGAGGATGGCACGGCACACGTCAGAGTTAATTGTCGCGCTATGAGGGAGTACATCAAACAGAATAACCCCTTCATAGTCACAGTGGGCCGTCGTCATGACTTTACCGGCGGAGGGTGCGGCTTTGAGCTTTTACTTCGGCGGAGGGGTGGTATGGCGCCATTCCATTGATTGCTATTTTGTTTACGGTTCGAAGTGATGAACGCATGTTTCATACCGAAAAACAGTGGAGAGTTTAAAGGGTTCCAGGAGAAAAATAAACTGCAGGTTGAGACCTGAGTTTGAAACCGTCATCTACCGAGGCAACAGACCATCGCATTCACGGTAGACAAGGAATGTCTTCGCAGCAACTAGCTCCATCTTCCGCACTGACGTCCGTGGCAGTCAGTCGCCATCACTGAATAAGAAACAACATTGTGCAATGTCCCGTCGACGGTCCATTACGTTTGCGGCCGAGGGGTGGCCTAGTGGTAGCTGCCGACGCGTATAACTTTGACTGTATCGTCGTTGGATGAGTCGTCGCACACAGGTTACTATCCTCGATTTCTTTTTCACGACATCCTCTACAATCCCTCGAAGTCCGGCACAACATTTTGAGACGCCCTGCTAAACCCGCAGGACAGGAGAGGTAGTTTAAATTTTGGAAAGGGGTCAAAATAAGCAGCTGTCAGTTACACTCGAACATACAACTTTATTTATTTGACCAAACCTTACTAGAGCAAAGAAGTTTAAAAAAAACACAACATTAATTTTTGGAACTTAATTACCGACTGAATGCGTCATACAATCTCATGCCTTAAGGGCAAGACCACTTTAATTTAAAATCAGCTGAACGCCAATAACTTAAAACTCAAACCAAAATCAGAAATTTAAAATGCAGAAGGACCTATCTTAAATCAGTTCTTTCAACTAGACTGAAGACGCAAGCAATCGCACACCTTAAGAGCAAAAAAACTTTAATTTAAAAAATAATCGGCTGAAGGCCCATCTCTTAAGACTCACACCAAAACAAATTATTAAAAGGCCTTTTTAAAAGGCCTTAAAACAGTTCTTTAAATTAAGCTGAAGGCCCAAACAATGTTACGCCTTGAGGACAAAACAACCTTCATTTAAAAATCGGCTAGAAGCCATACTGTAAGTAGGCTGTTTAGGTTTTTATATTGGTAACGCCACGTAGCGCTCGGTATGAAAATCACTGGCTGTACTGTGTGCGGTCTGAGGCTGGTCGTCATTGTTGCAACAGTCGCTATTGTAGTGTTGGGCAGTTGGCTGTTAACAGCGCGTAGCGTTGCGCAGTTGAAGGTGAGCCGCCAGCAGTGGTGGATGTGAGGAGTGACATGGCGGAGTTTTGAGAGCGGATGATCTGGACAGAGACAGTAAATTTGTAAGACTGTATATCATGAACTGAGATATATATATATATATATATATATATATATATATATATATATATATATATATGATGACTTTTGAACACTATTAAGGTAAATACATTGTTTGTTCTCTACCAAAATCTTTCATTTGCTAACTATGCCTATCAGTTGTTTGAATCTTTTATTTAGCTGGCAGTAGTGGCACTCGCTGTATTGCAGTAGTTCGAGTAATGAAGATTTTTGTGAGGTAAGTGATTTGTGAAAGGTATAGGTTAATGTTAGTCAGGGCCATTCTTTTGTAGGGATTATTGAAAGTCAGATTCCGTTGCGCTAAAAATATTGTGCGTCAGTTTAAGCACAGTCATGTATAATTTTTCTAAGGGGACGTTTCATAATACAAATACAAACAACAAGAACAAATAAGAAAGGCAGTACACCAAACGGCGCTCAGAAATTTCCGAAGGCCTGCCTTGAATTCAAACACTAACGCTCGCTTGGGTGAGTCAGGCAGTCGGCCCAACCATTCTCGATCCGACGACAACCGAACCGACAGACAGTCAACGGACACACCGACAAGGTAACTTCCGCTCCACCCGACCAGCACACAACAGGGAGTTCAATGGAACAACATAGAAGCATTGGTATCGCAACCAATTGTACATTGAGCTGTCAAACTACACACCGTGCTGGACAGCGACAACACGATGAGGAAAATACAATGCCTGAATTTACGTCGACGGCCGGGGCAGATAACCGGAACGTTAGCGGTCACAAGGTAGAAGTTTCCGCTGGTGCACTTCATTCCAAAATAACCAAGTACAATTAAACTCCACCGGAGGGTGGCTAAAATTTGCCAACTTGAAAACACACGTTGTTGCTTGCGGGAATATCCCAGCAGCCAACAACGAAATCCAAAGGATACAATGTGAACAGTCATGACTTGCTGGTAGATTAAGTCAAAACTCAACTTTCGTGTCTGGGATCGGTGAGCCACGGACCTCGTAGCAGTGGGAACAGCACCTCACACTCCGACCGCGAGTATACGTCGCCAGCGGCCTCGGCCAAATTATGCGCCGCGGAGATTTCCTCGCTGCTCCACGCCAACCGACCAAATGCTCACACACAGCCGGATACTATAAGCGTCAGGCCAAAGATAGTACAAGGTGCGAATATCGATACACACCGCTGCTGCCACTCGCAGAGAGGATAACAGCATACTCGCGATAACCGCGGGAGACTAAACAGAGAATAAAAACCAAGGTTTAATCCAACGCACAAGATGAGCCAGCCACGGCTCACATTTCTGGGTCACGCTGTATGTGACTAACCTGAAACAAACAGTTGGAGTAAAGACGCCCATAGTCGTCTTACAGTGAGTTTTTTGTATGAAGTGTCTAACATGGAAAAATAACAGAAAATTGAATTAGAGCCGAATCGATTGATTTCGGCCCGATTTTAAGACAGTGCTGACCTGTGAAGCATAATCCTCTCACCCTTTAAGCAATTTCGACTAAAATTGGTGGATATTTTATACACTGTTTGGAAAAAATTGCCGTAGGACTCCAAGGTGGATGGGGGGGGGGGGTAAATTACTGGCTCTTGTCGGGAACAATAAAAAAGTTTTGGGTGTGTCAACTCTTCGTGATTTATATTTTTCCATTGTTTCTCATACTGTTCCATCTTGTCTTCATCACAGTGATCAAGTATATTATTTTACCTGTGTCAGTACACGTTGTTATGGCGTTTATGAACTGGAATCGGACACTTTAAGAGTTTGTTGTGGGAAGAGAGTATTTCTGTTCAGTCAGCACGCCGTCGTCTACTCAACTATTTGAAGGCAGACAAATTTCAACATAAGAAGACTGCAGTGCATTGTCTCAGTTGGCCGAAACACACAGTTTAATGGTCTTAGATTAACATCCGTAATCTAGTCCACGACCGACGTATATAAACCGCACGTGCATAAATCGGCCGAAAAGTGTCCAGACCCTCAGATAAATTTGTAATTCCTCAACTTCAAATAATTTTAAAATTTTAAGAGGTGTCTCAATGATTACCTAGTTATTTTCCTTGACGTTTATCTTCTTTTTCTGTCTGGCTTTTCTTTTCTTTCTGTGAGGTGTGTTTCGAATTGTAACTGTGATAAAAAGCAGTATTTCACGCGAGACGCTTCTCCATAGCGTCAACTTGATCTCTGCAAACTATGCGTTTCTCTCGCAAAAGCTCCTATCGCAGCTCTGTTCGAGAATCTCTACGGAGTTCATACTGACTGGACAGGAGGAACTGGAATGAAGCTTTACCTCACTCTGTTAGATACTCTCAGGTGGTCCGGTTGGCAAGCTATCTGACACTTTTCACTGCTAACCTCTGAACAAAAAAACTTTTACTACTGTGGCAGTAGTAGCAATTTCATTTTAGGTGTATTGAACAGTTACTTACTGATGATCTTACTACTGCATACTATCCTACTGATTCTTGATCAGTCTTTTCTTCTCTCTCCGGTTCACTTTACCAACGCCTACTAACCTGTCCATTTCCGGATGTTTGCAGAACGTAATTTTTATTCCCCGTTATTCATAGGTTTCTCATGAGTTGTCGCAGCGCGGAGATACAAAGTGCATACACTCTTCTCGACAAAAAAAAGGGGGCAGGAGTTATGCAAATTGGCCACAAACTGATACTCATACAGGTATCGACGGGAAACGCAAAAAAGGAACCTTTGAGGGTGATTGATGAATGTGTGACGCTGCAGCGCAGTTTCACCAAGGCATAAAGTTTTTGCGAATATCATTCCGTGTACTCAGTTGGACAGTAGGTGTACCTCGCAGACAACCGCATGAAGACTATACACATACTTCACTATTTGAGAGAGGACATGTAGCTGGGCGCAAAGAAACTGGTTGAAGTATTCGGCGAAATGCTCGACATTCGAGGACGAGCTATGCCACTATCCGACGACGCTTTCGAACGAAGAATCAAGAAGGAAGCGGTGGACCTAGAGAGACGACAGAACGTAGGGAACGAAAAATCGTGAGAGAGACAGAGTAGCGGGTTCATCAGTAACATCGATTCAACGTGCCACTGGTGCTTCAGTCACCACAAGGACCATTAATAGGAGGCTCACAGAAAGGGGATTAAGCCCACGGCACCCCTTGCACTGACTACCGTTTCTTGTAAACCAACAAAGCCGTTTCGGCCTTTAATCTCATAACTAGAGTCGAATCGTCTTCAATGAATCCCAGTTCGAAGTGAGCCGATGACCAGTGAAGACGTGTCTCGAGAATGGTCGGACTGCGGTGGGAAACCAACCTGACTTTCCCCTTCCATATGGCACGACAGACAGGAGTGACGTTCCGGTATGCCATTTAATTTCATAGCATCCTCATTTGGTTGTCACGCGTAGTGCCCTAACAGCAAAACGGTACGTCTACGATTTTCTGCAGCCCCTTTTGTTCCTCATCATGGCAAGTCATCCTGGGCTTACACTTCTACAAGGTAATGATGACTCGCAGACGGAGAGGCTTTCTACTGCTTGTCTTCCTGCTTGCAAAACCTTACCTTGAGAAAATTTGGAGCACTATGGGCAGAGCTCTCCAACCTGCTTGGGACTTTTACTATCTAGCGCGCCTATTCGACAGAATTTGACACGATATCCCTCAGAAGGTCATCCAACAACTGTGTCAATCAGTGTCCACCCAGATAACTGCTAACATAAGGGCCAGAGGTGGACCAACGCGTTAGAGATTGGCTCGATTTGTGAAGCTCTTTCTCGTAAATAAATCGTTCGATTTTTCTGAAATTGTAATCATATGTTTGTCTGAACATGTAAATAACGTCTACCAATTTCTGATCCATACATATAACTCCTTCGTATTGCTTTTCTTTAATATTTTTTAAAACTTGTTAGTGTGTAGGCTAGTAGATTAGCTCTGGAGATTTACCTTAGCCATCATGAGAATGTTTTAAGCTACTATGTAAAGTATGAACCGTGAGTAGAATGGTTTCTATTGACTTCTTCATGTCCATGGCAGTACTTTTTTTATTAAAGTTCAAGGTAGGACATTGAATTACAAAACTGAATACTGAAGTAAGGATAAATAAATAAATTTCAGCATTTTATGTACAGCTGTTGTGAGAATGGTCACCACAAGAAGCTTGTTATAAACAAACATGTAGGACAAGTTTCCATAATCAAAGGGAAAACCTTTCTTGAAGCCGTCAGGCCGGGTTGCTTGAGTTTGTAGCTAACAACTGATTTAGCGAAACCTATTGCCGTGTCCCTGGTGTTGTGTTGGTATAACATCTGTTCGGAAGGCGGACACGTCATCGCGAATTACGCGTGTAACAAGCTTAGCGACGACTCCGTCATAGCGAGCGCTGCATGCAGCTGGAGGAGTGGGGGGGGGGGGGGGGGGAAGGAGGCTGAATCGACTAACAAGCAGAAGTAAGCTCCCCATGAGCACATGTGGGCTCCCCCCGCTCGAAGAGCAACGTCCAATTGCTCTGTGATTGGCAGACATGAGCTGTCGCTACGCTGGCTAACAATGTTACTCCACTTCGAAATAGGAATGTGGTCTGAGATCTAGTCTTCATTATGCCCTCGCGAGTTCTATTTTAACTATTATATCCTTTCGTTATGAAACATCTGTGTTGCCTTGAAAATACTCACTACAGTCACTACAGATCTTCCACATGTTACTAGGCATACACGATTTACCCGACGCTTTCGAAACCCTACGTGAAATCGAATTTCAGTGTGACGGATCCATTGTCCTGTTTGTAGAGAGAATTTATAGTAAAAGCCTGCAGGCCGTGCCATAACGAGTGACGTAAGCTACTACGCGACTTCTGTATTTACATATACATCTACATAATTACTCTACATTTCACATGCAACTGCGCATGGAGAAAGAACACCTAAACCCTACAGTGCGAGCTCTGATCTCTATTATTTGATCACGATGATTATTTTTACCTTTGTGAGTGGATGTTTACAAAGAAGAAATTTCCTAACAGAAGATCTCAACGAAAAATGGCTTAGTTTTAATGATTGCCACCTAAAATCACTTGTCATATCGTGAGCCTCCCTCTACTATATCGTGGTAACAGAACACAGGCTGCCCGTTTTTGAACTGTGAAACTTCGTTGTAGATGACCTTTAGCTGTTTATTCTTACGCTCAGTGCTACTGGTTTCGATCAGTAGACCATTATCAAGCCGAAGCCTAACAGGCAAACGGGTCAAATCATGCTGACAAAACAAAAATTATGGCCTTAACGTAGAAATTACTTACAAAGCGAAACAAGCTTGTCATTACAACATCTGAAGTGAATAACTTCGATGTAAGTAGAAGAATAGAGCTTCTGTTACAATAAATAATATCCAAAAGACACAGATATCCAGCAAGCGCACAAGAGATGCTCATACATCTCAAACATGGTAACGGTCTTGTAGCAAAAAATAAATTTTAACAGCAAATATCAAAGCAAAATTACTACTAATCTTGGACAAGTTCGTAAGACAGTGTCTGCAGCAGTAACATCGATAATGTATAGACGTGACAGGTGCATGTAAGATGTTTCGAGTATTTGGGAGTACATCGATTTAACAATGATGTAAAACGTGGTGTGGCTTAACGGAAAGCATACTTAACAAATATATCAATGAAGCATAATCATAAAAACGCGGTCAGTGAAATGACTGTGCTCCAGGAAAGCTTTACAAAACATGTCATGTCAAAATAATAAAACGTAAGTAAGAATACATCGAATTAATATCTTTTAAGGTTATGTGTCATACATAAGTGAATATGAGGGAGCAAGTGATTCAACATATCAATCAAACGAGCATGTAAAAGGTGGGGGCTCAAACAGTGTCAGTACAGCAAAGCTACAAGAGTACATGAAATGATGGGGACTTTCATCACATTCGTCTTTTAATAATGTAAATAGCCAAACAGATAAAAACCATACAAAATCCAAGATCCCACAAAATATTTTTCGGCTGTCTTGAATAAAAAAATATTTTTGCGATACCGGCTTTTGTATGGTTTTTAACAATTAAACAGATCGCCCTTCTATCATCTCATAATGAAAGAATTCAGTCATTATGTGTTAACATATCAGAGTAGGAAACATAAAGGGATGCCTTATACAAATAAATTACACAAAAATATACAAGAAAACGTCGTATAATAACGTATGAGTCATTTCTCATAAACAAAACGTGAACATGAGGCTAGAGATTATATATAAAGTTTACAATATAAACTGCACAATTACTTGCAGAAAAACTAGATGCAGCATCATATGCAGATATGGGAGGAGGAGAGGAGGTGAAGCTGTGACTGAAACATTTAATAGTGAGGAATGTATGTTATCGAAACAAAGATTGGCTTATCAAGGAAATTGAAATGTGTTAAAACATAAGGGTGATAAGCAGTGGGGGGGGGGGGGGGGGGAAGCGCTGAGGGCAAGAAGACATATAAGTAGCAAACCGTAGGCACCTATTAAGTTTCTATAATATAAATCATTAATTACTTATTAACAACCCAGAGTTAGGGCACTTGATCAACAAAGTAATAATACAATAAATAAGAACCGGTTGTATTCATATTTCAGCATTAAGCCAAAGAAGTTTTTTAACAGTTATAGTAGCAACAGCAGAGAGTAAAGATACAATCAACTTTAACTGAATTTTATCCATTGTGGATGCTGTTGAACTCCGTGACTATTCCTTTTTAGGGTGTAGAAAGATTTCCACTACCAATCACAATAAAAGGTAGTTTATTTGTCACACGACCGGTTATGGCTTATACCCATCGTCAGGTGTTTATACATTGATGTACATGTTTATATTGCAGGATATCATTGTATAAACACAAAAAAAGTATTTGCTGGTGACTAAACAAATACAAGTGGGACAATTATAAGTGGAAAGGCAGTATTTATCGAAAATATATCATTACTATACTTGCTGACAGTTTTTCCTCTTACTTGCACACTTATTATAATTTTCACATCCATTTTCAGTTTTATAAAGTTTAGCTGCATATTTCAATATTACGACGTGCACTCGTGAAATGCAATGTTTTACATACCAACAAATGAGCTATGGTCAAAGAACTTGTATGTAGCAGGTGTAAAGTTGTAGCTCATACAGAAACATGTTGGTTATGTTCAAAGAACTTAGCCATGGGATCCGCAAGGATGTTGCACATATAGAAACTTAAAAAACTATTATAGACAGTCAATTTTTTGATACACATTATGAAATTTTTTGATGCACATTTTACTTGGGGAACTTTCACCTGTGAAGTGCAATGATGTTATATATATATATATATATATATATATATATATATATATATATATATATATATATATATATATATATTACAGGGTGGTCCATTGATAATGACCGGGCAAATATGTCACGAAATGAGCATCAAAGAACGAAAGTCGTCTAGTTTGAAGGGGTAAACCAGATGACGCCATGGTTGGCCCACTGGATGGCGCTGCCATAGATCAAACGGATATCAACTGCGTTTTTTAAAACTAGGAACCCCCATTTTTATTACATATTCGTGTAGTACGTAAAGAAAAATGAATGTTTTAGTTGGACCACTTTTTTCGCTTTGTGATATATGGCGCTGTAATAGTCACAAACGTATAAGTACGTGGTATCACGTAACATTCCGCCAGTGCGGATAGTATTTGCTTCTTGATACATTACCCGTGTTAAAATGGACCGTTTACCAATTGCGGAAAAGGTCGATATCGTGTTGATGTATGGCTATTGTAATCAAAATACCCAACGGGAATGTGCTATGTATGCTGCTCGGTTTCCTGGACGACATCATCCAAGTGTCCGGACCGTTCGCCGGATAGTTATGTTATTTAAGGAAACAGGAAGTGTTCAGCCACATGTGAAACGTCGAGCACGACCTGCAACAAATGACGATTCCCAAGTAAGTGTTTTAGCTGCTGTCGTGGCTAATCCGCACATCAGTAGCAGACAAATTGCGCAAGAATCGAGAATCTCAAAAACGTCGGTGTTGAGAATGCTGCATCAACATCGATTGCACCCGTACAATATTTCTGTGCATCATAAATTGCATGGCGATGACTTTGAACGTCGTGTACAGTTGTGCCACTGGGCACAAGAGAAATTAAGGGACGATGACAGACTTTTAGCACGCGTTCTGTTTAGCGACGAAGCGTCATTTACCAACAGCGGTAACGTAAACCGGCATTATATGCACTATTGGGCAACGGAAAATCCACGATGGCTGCGACAAGTGGAACGTCAGCGACCATGGTGGGTTAATGTATGGTGCGGCATTGTGGGAGGAAGGATAATTGGCACCCATTTTATTGATGGCAGTCTAAATGGTACAATGTATGCTGATTTCCTCCGTAATGTTCTACCGATGTTGCTACAAGATGTTTCACTGTATGACAGAATGGCGATGTGCTTCCAACATGATGGATGTCCGACACATAACTCGAGTGCGGTTGAAGCGGTACTGAATACTAAATTTCATGACAGGTGGATTGCTCGTCGAAAGACCATACCATGGCCCGCACATTCACCGGACCTGACGTCACCGGATTTCTTACTGTGGGGAAAGTTGAAGGATATTTGCTATCGTGATGCACCGACAACGCCTAACAACATGCGTCAGTTCATCGTCAATGCATGTGCAAACATTACGGAAGGCGAACTACTCGCTGTTGAGAGGAATGTCGTTACACGTATTGCCAAATGCATTGAGATTGACGGACATCATTTTGAGCATTTATTATATTAATGTGGTATTTACAGGTAATCACGCTGTAACAGCATGCGTTCTCAGAAATGATAAGTTCACAAAGGAACATGTAGCACATTGGAACAACCGAGATAAAATGTTCAAACAAACCTACGTTCTGTATTTTAAATTCCCGGGTTCGATTCCCGGCGGGGTCAGGGATTTTCTCTGCCTCGTGATGACTGGGTGTTGTGTGATGTCCTTAGGTTAGTTAGGTTTAAGTAGTTCTAAGTTCTAGGGGACTGATGACCATAGATGTTAAGTCCCATAGTGCTCAGAGCCATTTTTTTTATTTTAATTTAAAAAACTTACCTGTTACCAACTGTTCGTCTAAAATTGTAAGCCATATGTTTGTGACTATTACAGCGCCATCTATCACAAAAAGAATAAAGTCGTCCACCTAAAACAGTCATATTTCTTTACGTACTACACGAATATGTAATAAAAAATGAGGATTCCTATTTTAAAAAACGCAGTTGATATCCGTTTGACCTATATCAGCGCCATCTTGCGGGCCAACCAAAGCACCATCTGGGTTCCCCCTTCAAGCTAGACATGTTTCGTTCTTCGTAGTTTTTTCGTTTGACGCTTATTTCGTGAGATATTTAGCCCGGTCACGATCAATGGATCACCCTTTATGTATGAAATTACTAAAAGCTATTCCAAATTGAAAAATGAAACTTTGAACTGTTTTGAGCCACACTGTTGTCAGAGAACTTAGATGTAGGAAGCACAATGATGTTATAGACATGAAATTTTGAAAGCTATTACAAATTATGAAAATTACAGTGGCAGCTTGTGTTCACAATATGGCTTTAATAAATTACGATAATGACACTTAAACAGTTGTATGACTACTACATCGAATTTCCATGGCATATTACTTTGTTATTATATCAGGGGATCATGAGTTTTTGTTTTCGAATATTTCATTAAATATGTGGAGATAAGATTTGTTTTCAAGCTCCAGTTGTTCGTTGAGAATAAGGTCTGGTGAGTTAGAGCTGTGGATATAAGTTTCTAGCTCTTCGAGCAGATTCATTTTCTTTCCTTTGTCAACGGTGTGTAGTAATTGTATCTTGTCTGTAACGGCTGTGGCTAAGTGACCATGGTCTTTCAGATGGTACAACTGAGGAGATTGAGAAACTAGGTAAAGGCCTCAGCAGCATGCACAACAACATCAACTTCACTGTGGAACATCAAGTAGATGAAGGCATCAATTTTCTTGACTTTACAACCGTTTCCACTCTGCTGACTGTGCTTTATTTTTCTGGTTTTCTGTGATTTCCACACCTAATTACACTGACCTGCTAATGTTAATCACGCGAAGAATGTAATCATTTGGACTCTTAAAAAAACCTGGTCGAAGACTACGAATGAAATAGTTTGAAAATGCTTTGGATTATCATGACTAAGTCAAATGGTGTAAATCATTAAAACTCCGAGAACGCGATTTTCTACAACGCGCAAACGGGAAAATACGCTTTCATGGCGACCATAATGCTTAGTTGTGTCTTGGCGTTACAGTGCTGTTATGTTTAATGAAATTTTACACGCATTCTGCTGAAACAAACTAAAAGTTTTACCAATTTCAAGAACTTCCTCTCGTTTTTCTAATCAACAACAAATCATTAAACTACCATCTTGACTATTTTTATTTATCCGCTGTTCGACACTTATTTTCTAATGAAATTATCACTGTCTTTCTAACGCATAAAGTTTGTTCATAAAGTTTTCGGATTTTTCTAGATTACACGTAACCAATAGTTTTATTGGATCCACAGCGTGATTCATCAGCTGTATTACTGATGTGTGAAACAGGTAAATAACGTTACCTCGTCTGCATAATTTTCCTTCGCTGTTCCATTACACGTGACATTTTTGGGCCAGTATGCCAGTTCTAAAGTAGATGCGCGGAATGGGAGATCGCGTATGACACATTGGTCGCGAAGGTTCAATTATTCATAACGAACGGCATAATTACATGTGAAGTTTTGGTTAAAACACAGAGTTCTAAGCCTCTTACAAAACCAAAATCCTGCAAAATATTTCGAGTATGTATGTTCTTAGAGCATCAAGTAACAGTTACTTCCTCTACAAACATCTCGTGAAAAGATCACAAAGGTATGATTAGAGAGATTCGAGGTCCTAGGCAGGCGTACCTAATAATTCTTCCTGCACTCCATTTGCAACTGGAACAGGGCATGAAGGAAGTAATAGTTGCTCCATTAAATTTTGGGTATGCAGCCTCATTAATTCAACTCCTTCAAATATTTCGGTTGTGTACCATTCAGCCACCTTCGGAGCGAACCGAACGACTTTACCTCCATTGCTCGCTCCCTCTTTTCAAAATCGCGGATCGCGCCACCGCGCATGCGGCCACAGATGCACAGGTGCCAGAGACCTTGATTGGCGGCAAAGAAGTACAAAGTGCACGTATTATATCTGTGAATGCGTAGTCGGTTCACAGCTGGATGAGTTGCTTCATCGCGACGTCTTTGTAAGTTAATTACAGATAAGGGCGGATTCCATGAACTTTCCAAGCTGAAGCCACTCTTTCTATTAACCATTCCGCATAGTCTTAAAATTTTTGTTTCATCAAAACCTCTTATTATTGCTTCTTTTCACAGTTTCTTGTACAAATCTAAATCTTTTAACATTTTTCATCCAAAAAATTTTAATGTGACATATTTGTCACACCTGGAAATAGACATTATAAAATACCGTATGGCAGCACATGTAGTTGAGATTTTGATTTAATTTAATTTATAGGTTCCATTTGCAAAATCTCTTTTTATGAAAAATTCTGTCTTGAAGAATGAATACATTAATATTAGCGTACTTTTAAATGCTTTTATTTATAATTAATACAGATGGAATAAAGTGAACGACATTATTATCGTACACGGGCAAGTCACCATATACAGCGTAGTCCACTTAAACGTTTCAGCGTAAATATCTTTGGAACAATAACAGATACTGAAAACGGACTCCCACAAGTACGAGTGTAACGTAAAGAATGGCGTTGGTTGCATCGCAATACGTCAGTTACAACCCGAGAAATTACAAAGTGAACTTGCTGCTTGAAGTAAACGAAAGGCGAACACCCCGAGATGCAAATCTGAACCCCACGTTGCTCGTAATCGCGATGTGATTGACTTACTACGATGCAATATACACTATACTTATTGCATTTTACATGTTATTAAGTGGACTGGAAACAGTACAATGTCCAGGCACACAGATACATACAACTACCACTTACCACCCCCTCCCCCTGTTAGATCGTTGGTCAGCCATTAATTACGTTTACTTGGAGGGTGGTGTTCGGTTACGTTGTGGTCATACCATGTCACTGCAATGAATCAGCCTGTGTGGTCTACTAGGCTTCCTATTGCTCCTCATCCTTCGGCCTCCATGTCTTTCTCTATGGGCAGGTCACACAGTTTCAACCGATTTGCTCTTATTGTTCCAATGAAATAAATACCTGTATTCGACAGGTAATGAACAGGTATATCGCTCGTAAAAAGCTGTCAGCCAATACTTTGAAAGTATGGTTTTCTGGCACCGTGTCTGTTACTTTTATGACCACTTTATGTGCGAACCCTTTCCCTTCTACTTTTTCTTTTTTTTTTTACATTTTTTCCTGCTACACTCTGATAAATGTCAGAAAGTAGCCAGAAACCCCTGTCCTGCCCCACATCTTGAAACTTCACCTTATAGGTTCTTGCCATTCATAACTTGACGTTGGGTAATAGTGGTAGTGGCGTCTCGATTCCTTCTTGTCTTAATGGTGCCACTGAGTAGCTAGTATTGTTTGTCTGTGAGTGGCAGCAGCAGCGGTTATCATTAGCCAGTACTGTGATACTATCTTTGGTGCCACGGCTAGTATTCCGGGTCGTCGTGTGTGTCAGGCAGTTCGGCTTCGGACAGAGCAGCGAGGAGGTCCGCAGCACGGGGGCAGGACGGGACTGCTGGCAGCGTGCAGGCACTGTCGAACCGAGGGGCTGTAGCTGACGACTGAACCCAGGGCATTTGAAGTCGAGTGAACTGTATCCCGTACTGAAACCTCCACCGTTTGAAATCTCGCTGTTGTTTGCGGGTTGCTGCTCCCAGGGTCGGTGAGACCAACTGCATCGAGTGGCGTCTGTCACGTTGGTGGAATGCATTAGCCGCCTTCTACTCCTTGATGTTAGTTCGGATTTAGTATTACTCTTATTAGTGAAGTGCAACCAGCTTTATTTTCTGCCTTGTGGCCGCTAACGCCCAGTTACCTGCCTTGGAGGTTAGTGTACATTTCCTCTTTGTGTTGATGCTGTCCGACATGGCGTGTAATTCGACAGCCTCTCGAACTGTATTGTGTATATGTTTTTGGGAGGTGTACTTTGGTTCTAGTGTTTCCTTCGGCCTTGGGTGTGTCTCTTCGCCCTTGCCTAAAAGTATTCCATCGTTGTACCGGTGATCGGACGTTAGGCGGATTGGTTAGTCGGTCGGTCGGTGCTTAAGCTAGTGTGAGTTGCCGTCCTGTTACGTGAGTACAACTCTTGGATGCCTGTCTCACCGCTTACAAAGCTGTAGTCACCTTCGTCAGGTCGATCCAGGGATCACTGCCTGTGGATCACTCCATCTTATTTGGACAAGTTCTCATAATTGTTTAAAATTTACCCTAATGTTTTAACATGCAACTGCCTCCCTTACTTGTAATTCAGACCTTCAGATGTTGAGTATCCTGAAAATTGCTTGTGGCCTTCAGTCCCCAATAATTTTGAATCCTTTCTTAATCAGGCCTTCAGCCGGTAATTGTTGTAACATTGCTTCTGGCCTTCAGCCGATAAATAATTTTCAGTCATGTTTTTGTGAGGCCTTCAGCCATCATTATGGCTTGTTACAAGTTATTAAGATTATTAGAAAGGGTTTTAGTATTTTTAAAGTGTAGTTGTCAACCTTATTTGTGATTGAGGCCTTCAGCCGTTGTGTATTTTTGAAATTGCTTCTGGCCTTCGGCCGACGAATAATATTGAGCCTTCTTAATCAGGCCTTCAGCCGTTCATTGTGTGTAACATTGCTTGTGGCCTTCAGCCGACAATAACTTGCAATTCTTCTAATAAGGCTTTCAGCCGCCAGTGTAGTAAAATCTTTTAAAAATGATTGTTGAGAGTTTTGATTTTTAAAAATAAAGCGTATGTGTTTTCTGTGCAACCAACGGCAACTGACTAGGTCCCGACCACACCTTTCCTGCTTTCCCTTAGTCCCACGTCTCAGTTTGTTTTGCGCAAATTGCTTCAATGGCTTCTGCCTTTAAAATCAATCATTACTTCATTAACACTGTGGTGTTCTTCAGGAACTTCCTTCAAACAACTGTTTCTGAGCTTTTTTTCTGATTTCATTCAGCCATGTTCGAATTTTCCAGACCTTGTCATTAGTTTTAGTTTCATCAGTTGCTAATAAATTATTTTCCAAGTGGAGGACTCTCAACTATTTTTTTAATCTATTTCGTGCCATAACGTTACAAATCAATGAATGGGCCATATGGGTCGCCCAGCACCAGCCGATGCACGTGAGCAACTTCCATTTTCAGGTACATTCGCTCCAGTTCCGATTTGCTTGTGTTCATTGTCGTTCCGGTTTTTGTTCGATGTACTGATTTGATTGGTCTACCAAGTTATGAAGTGTATCATCCATCAGCAGGGTTCTGAAATATTCCAGAGGATTTATTAGTCCAGTAGGAGCTGATACAGGAAAAGAAACAAACGTCTCAATGAATGAAGCAAAATCTCCATTCTTCCACTGTACTTGATCTAACTTTTCTGCAATATTGCCGTCCTCCGGTATCGTCTCTTCAGCTTCTTTAGCTAAACTGCCTGTCGCATTATTTCCAGCAGAGAAAGGAATTTTAGGGGTTACTTCTCACTTCCTGACGTGTCACTTGTCATAACTGCAATTGTTTCATCAGGTTCATCATCAGCATCATTAGAGTACAAATCTTGTATGTCCCTGACATCAGACTCATCTTCAACAAGTAGCTATAAAAGCGATAAACAGTCATTGCCACTTTAATTTTATCACGAGTTCCTAAGTTTCATGAAATGAAATAATTTACGATTCGCGATTTTCAGTCCCTGTTACAACACAGTATAGAATATTTATTAGAATATTTATTTCATGACCAAACGATATTTACTATTTAAGATGTATATATATATATATATATATATATATATATATATATATATATATATATAAAAATAAACACCGTCCGAACAGGCATTGAAGGCCCAATGGTACCCACCGGCCGTCATTTCATCCTCGGCCCAAAGGGGCGAATGGATGCGGATACGGAGGGCCATGTGGTCAGCACACCGCTTTATGGCCGTTGCCACTTTCAGTGACCAGTGCCGCTACTTCTCAACAAGTAGCTCCTCAAAGAAAGCACATTGTTGTCTCTGCAGCACTTCACCTTACGAGGTGCGACAATAAAGTAATGAGACTGATTTTCCTTCCAAGATGTGGCAACCCTGCAGGCTTGTGTAGGCACAATATCTTTGACCTTGGTCTATAAGCTGCTTCTAGTCTAAGCGGCACATCGATGCAACTGCTCAGTCGTGAGGTGTGCTGTATGAAGTTAACATGTGTTTGTGTCTCTCGTCACGGAAATGGAACCGCATAATATTGCGCAATGATATGTCATTTCTTTTTGCGTTAAATTTGGTGAAAACGCGACGGCAACTTACGGTAAGCTTCAGAAGGCTTTTGGAGGAGAGGTTATGTCAATAGCTCTAGTTTTCCGTTGGCATAAAATGTTTAGTGAAGGCAGAACGAATGTTGAACACGAAGACCGCAGTAGATGAGCATCAACCTCACGTACGGATGTCAACTTGGTTAGGGTGCGAGAACTCGTACAATCTGATCGAAGATTATCCGTGAAAATGATTGCAGAAGAACTGAACATCAATCGAGAAACGGTTTGTCTAATAATAACTGAAGATCTCGATATGAGAAAGATTTGTGCAAAAATGGTCCCGAAAAATCTCACGCCACAACAGCGAGAAACACGGAAAAATGTGTCAGCCGATCTGTTAGAGGAAACGGAAATCAATGCAAATTTGTTGAGCTGTGTTATCACTGCTGATGAAAGTTTGTTTTTTCAGTACGATCCAGAGACAAAACGCCAAAGTTCGCAATGGTGCTCAAAGGGATCACCCAGACAAAAAAAAGCTCGCCTGTCAAAGTCAAAAGTGAAATGCATGCTTGTGTGCTTCTTTGATTCAAAGGGAATTGTTCATAAAGAGTGGGTATCTCCTGGACAAACAGTTAACCAACATTACTACAAAGAAATTGTAGAAAGACTTCGTAAAAGACTTCTTCGTGTCCATGCCAACATTGCTGATAATTGGATTCTGCATCACGATAAAGCGCCATTCCATACTGCTCTGTCAATACAGCAATTTTTAACCTCAAAACAAATTTCATTACTACCGCCTTATTCACCAGATATCGCTCCATGCGACTTTTTTCTATTTCCAAGAATCAAAACGGCGGTCAAGGGACACCATTTTCAACAACACAAGATGTCCAAAAAGCTGTAACGAGGTTCTTGGAGGATATTACAGAAGATGAGTTCCAGAAATGTTACGATTAATGGCAGAAGAGCTGGAAAAAATGTGTCCAATCAGAAGGGAACTACTTTGAAGGAGACAACACTAAACTTGACTAAAACAGTAAGCAACTTTTTTTCACATTAGTCTCATTACTTTATTGCCGCACCTCGTATATGGCACAAAGAGCAACTGAATTTTAATTGCTTCTTTCCTTATTGAGTTCCAAAAAGATGATATTGACGTAAAAATTTCGACATTTTCTTACAACTTAGTGTCAATACAGGGCTGTGTCACAGCCGATTTATTTGGCTGTACGAGGCGTGTGTACCTGCGATGCTCCTTACATCCTCCATGGACTGTACTGATCGTGTTTTCGATGTATGAGAGGCCACATTCACAGGGGATCTTGTAAACTCCTGCCTTCCGGAGCATTAAATCATCTTAAAAGGAACTGAAGAATGCTGCTGTCTTCGGTGAAGGACGAAAAATCACTTTTCCTTTGTTTCTGAGGATTCACATGGCGAGAAAGCCATGTATTTAAATATTTCTGTGTCTTATTCTGCATTGCATTGCATTACAAAGTCACACATCGTAAGATTGCTTGCGGACTGTAGGTGTAGATCTTGTCTGTCCTACATTCTAGAAAATTTCTCTCAATAACTCGTACTGTATCGAAACTGTTATATATGCTGAAGCGACACAATTTGATGGTCAACGGCCGTTTTTGTGTTTTTGTGTGTCATAAGGGGAACTTCCTTCAGAAAGTAAAATGTAAGCAATTGTGAAATATTGCGTGCAATTGCCCAATGCATTGTGTGCGCTCGCTCGTCCTGGATCAGTGACTGAAAAATTACTGTGGTAGTCGAAATACACCGATGAGCCGCCAAAACAACCATCTTACTAGCGTAGTGGTCCATGTTTGGAGCGCAGTAAAGCACCGATTCTGCATTACATGTATTCAACAAGTCCGTGATAGGTTTCCTGTGGTCAGTGGCACCAGATATCTTTACACAATTCACGCAGTTTCAGCAAATTACTGGCTGCACGTTTGTGGGTGCAGAGCTGTGGCTCAAAAGCGTCTCTGTGGTGTTTCATTTGGCTGAGATGAGGCGAATGTGGTAGCCAAGATAACAATGTGAATTCACTCTCTTACTTCTGAACCCACTGTATTCTGGCCTTATGAGAAGGACAACTATCCTTTGATGAATGTATGCACACTGAAGGGACGAATGAAAATCTGTACCAAGGCGGCGATTCGGAACCACTTCTCCTGTTCACTAGGCAGATGCACTAACCACTACGCCACCCTGGCACAGTGGCTTTAGACAACTGTACGGATCATCCTAGCACGCCTCCTTCCTCAGTCTAAATTCCCATTCACGCCCCAGCCCACTTGGTATTCCCCTAAATTCGAACAACATTACAGATGATCTCCAACTGTATTGGAATAGCATCCCAACATGGAGCGAAATGGAGGATCCTGCCTGAAACCCGTGTGTAGGTCCTTTAATCGAATGAAACTATATGGTTCCAAAGACCTTTTCAAGTCTCAGAGTCAGCAAAATGGGCTGAAGCGTGAATGAGAATTTGTACTGAGGAGGGAGGCATTCCAGAGTAATTTGTGCAGTTGTACAAAGCCGCTTTGCCAGGGTAGCGTAGTAGTTAATGCGTTTCCCTATTGATCAGGAGGCCCAGGACCGAATTCCAGCCTTGGTACAACTTTTCATTCGTCGCTTCAGTCTGCATACTCACATCATAGACGTTTGGCACTTGAAAAGTTCTCTGGAACCCTATCGATCCACTTGAGTACTATGTGGCAAGATGCCAACTGCCCTCAAGTAAGAAATAAAGCTGTGAGGCATGCACGTCGTCTACAATAACGTTCACTTAGTCAACTGCTGTCTTGGTACCTTCTACACTGAAGTGCCAAAGAAACGGGTATAGGCATGCCTATTCAAATACAGAGGTATGTAAACAGGCAGAGTACGGCGCTGCGGTCGGCAACGCCTATACGACAAAAGTGTCTGGCGCGGTTGTTAGATCGCTTTCTGTTGCTAAAATGCCACCTAATCAAGATTTAAGTGAGTCTGAACGTGGTGCTATGGTCGGCGCACGAGCGATGGGACGCAGTATCTCCGAGGTAGCGATGAAGTGGAGATTTTCCCGTACTTCCATTTCACAAGCGTACCGTGAATGTCAGGAATATGGTAAAACATCAAATCTCCGACATCGCTCCGGCCGGCGAAAGATCCTGTCAGAACGGGACCAATGACGACTGAAGAGAATCGTTCGACGTGACAGAAGTGCAAACCCTTACAAGGAGCTGCAGCTTTCAATGCTGGGCCGTCAACAGGAGTCAGCGAGCGAACCATTCAACGAAACATCATCGATATGGCCTTTCGGAGCCGAAGGTCCACTCATACAGCCTTGATGACTGCACGACACAAAGCTTAAAGCCTCGTCTCGCCCGGCCGCTGTAACCGAGCGGTTGTAGGCGCTTGATTCTGGAACCGCGCTACTGCTAAGGTAGCAGGTTCGAATCCTGCCTCGGGCATGGATGTGTGTGATGTACTTAGATTAGTTAGGTTAAAGTAGTTCTAAGTCTAGGGGACTGATGACCTCAGATGTTAAGTCCTATAGTGCTTAGAGCCATTTGAACGATTTGAGAGCCTCGTCTCGGCCCGTCAACACCGACATTGGACTGTTGATGACTGGAAACATGTTGCCTGGTCGGACGTGTTTCGTTACAAATTGTATAGTGTGTAAAGTGTATGGGTATGGAGACAACTTCATGAGTTCATGGACCTTGCATGTCAGCAGGGGACTTCAAGTTGGTGGAGGCTCTGTAATGATGTGGGGCGTGTGCAGTTCTAGTGACATGGGAGCCCTGGTTCGTCTAGGCACGATTCTGACAGGCGGCACGAACGTAAGCATCCTGTATGATAATTTACATCCATTCATGGCCATTGTGCATTCCGATGGACTTGAGAAATTCAACCACACGTCCAGAATTGCTAAATAGTGGCTCCAGGAACGCTCTTCTGAGATTAAACACTTCCGCTGGCCAACAGTCTCCCCAGACATGAACATTATTGAGCATGTCTGGGATTTCTTGCAAGGTGCTGTTCAGAAGACATCCCCACCCCCCTTACGGATTTAGGGACAGCCCTGCAGACGTTAATCGAGTCCATGCCACATCGAGTTGTGGCACTTCTGCGTGCTCGCGTGTGCCCTACACATTTTTAAGCAGGTAGACCTGTTTCTTTGGTTCTTCAGTGTATTACTACTATATGTAGCCAAGATGAATGTCTCACATAGCATAATACCGCGGCACGGTGCATGTTTCAAGCAGCGATTCGCTTGCTGACGACTAACTGGAAACAACGATCGACCTGGCTTAACGATAAATGTATTCACCCCAACAGGCGACGCGCTTACATTGATCCATTATCCAGTCTTTATGATTCTGAGTCCATTGTAACTGCATCTGACGATGTCGTTTCGTCAACATTAAAACATGTGTGTATCGTTTTCTGCGGAGCCCCGTGCTCAACAGTGTTCCCTGAACAGTGTGCATTGTGATCTGTCGGCACGTCTGACAGAGATAGCCGCCTACTGAGTTTTGGCAGAGCGGGCAAGACTCCGATATCCTTGTTCTGTGATCAGGCGTTTAAGTCCAGTATCACGTAGCCTGCTCGTGGCTTTACCAACCTTCAATTGCTTTCCGTAGATGCTCACGACAGTAGTTGCGGACAGCCGAACAGCCTCGACGATTCCGTGATGCTCGTTGACAGGTGCCATGCCATAACAGTCTGCCCTTTGTCGAAAGCTCTTATGTCAGAGGCTTTTCCCATTTGGGACCCGTATTGTCGCTAGAACCATTTTCTGCTCCGCTCTTACGCTTTCCTTACCGCATCATTAGCGCGTTCAGTCCCACAGTGGGAAGTTATAATGTTATCGCTCATCAGTGTTATCTCACATCCGTTTACCAATAATTACAAATAATACATAGATAGTGCGATTATAGTTACCTGACACTGTCAGTCGCAGAGCGATCTCTGAACCTGAAAAATATAATCTTCTTACTAGGGAATATTTATTTGTCCAGATCACAATAAATACACATATAGACAATTAGTTTCGGCTACTTAAAATGCATTCTCAATATATGAAAAAAAGTATAAAATTTTTTTATATTAAACAGTTTAATAATCGATATTAGTTATGACATTTTTTGTATACTTTTTCATCAGAAGATGGCAATTTGACTTGCCAAAACCAAATGTCTAAATATGTTATTTATTTTCTTATTTAACCTTATCTGATTAGGGGTATCAGGCTGTCTCTTACATTGGACCAAGGTACCTTTTTTCGTCTTAGTTACCTAAGCAATAACAATTTTGATATGAAAAACAGTATTTAAATGATCTGAGTGTCTGTAGTGACAATGTAAGTAATACTGACTATAAATTAACACAGTTAATACTGCCAGTATTTGTACTACTGCTGCTGCTACCACTATAACTGATACTAGTAAAAATAATAATGACAATAATAACAATAATAATAGTGGCAGATACAAAAAGGTATTATAGGTGTACAAATTAAATGTTTTCTTATATAGCGAGTTCTGAGGAAAGAAAATTTAAGGAGACTACACGAGCTAAAAATACTGGGAAATGACGAAGATCTCGTTGGAAAGAAGGATGTATAAGGGTAACGAGTGCGTACAGGGACAATTGTAACCATTATTGTTGCTTCCGTACATATGTCATTAACTTATTCTGTCCTGGACACTGAGACGTGGGACTTAGGGAAGGCAGGAAAAGGTTAGGACGGGGCCTAATCAGTTACCGTTGGTTGCACAGTAAGCACGTATAATTTGTTTTTAAAAAATTATTTCCTTAAATAATCATTTATAAAAAATTGACTGTAGCACAAGCTACACTGACGGCTGAAGGCTTTCTTAGGAAAGAATTCAAAATTATTTGTCACCTGGAGGCCACAAACAATACTTCAGAACAATTAGTGGCTGAAGGCCTGAATTAAAATGAGGAAGACAATTACACGTTAAAAAACACCAAAAATAATTTTTAAAACAAACATTAAAAAAATTGACTGTAACAAAAGCTACACTGACAGCTGAAGGCCTTATTAAGAAAGAATTCAAATTATTTGTCGGCTGAAGGCCACGAGCAATAGGAATAATTTAAACAAATATTTTTAAACAATTGACACAATCAGACCAAATAAAGATGAGAGTGATCCACAGACAGTACTCCAAGGATCGACCAGAGAAAAGTCCCTACAGCTGCGTAAGCGGTGAGACAGGCAGCCAAGTGTTACGCTCACTTAACGGGATGGCAACTCTAACTAGGGACAGATTAAACGCCGACCAACACACTCGCAAAGACCACCTAAGATGCGATAACCAATACCACGATAGAATAACGGTTAGCATCATCAGATGACAAGTATTTAATTAGACAAGTTGGCTCCACCAAACCACAGTACGCAGACAGGGCTAAGACCAAATTGCCTATTCAAAATCTGACTAGATGAACATGGAACCGCAAAAGACAATTCAACAAACAACTCAAACAATGCTGAAACAGTCACTGTACAGCAACAAGACGAACTGCACGTAGACATGAACGCTAAGAACACAGAAACGGTCGAAAGACCAGATACACGTCGTCCATTGAGACGACCGACCGAACGACTAGCCAACGGTCGTTCCTGATCAAGTCAGGCACTGGAAGCTCCCATTATGAATCGTCGACTGACAACTTATTGCCATGAGGTCCCTTCGGCGGACGGAGACACACACACCAGTGAAGGTTGCACTACTGGAATACAACGATCCATTCAACTTAAACCCGCTGAATCCGGACATCGACGTGGTCGTGCACTCTCACGACCACATCCATCCGCCAGGCAGTGCATGTACGGCGCCAACGGTCGGGCGAGCACTGGCTGTGCGAACTTCACTGCTGCTCTGTACCCCCCACCCCGCCCCCCCCCCCCCCCCACCAACTGACTTCTACACACGACGACCCGGAGATACTCGAGGTCGCTCGAAAGATAGTACCACAGTACTCGCTATACATGAACGCCACTACTGCCACTCACAGACAGCAAACTTAGTGGCGCCAGTGAACGCACTAAGAAAACGAGATGTCACAATCCGAATACACGACGCAAACCTGTCAACGGCACAAACGCGAGCCAGAGCGCGGCTCAGTCATTGGGCCTCAATTTTAAGCGAGTCTCATCACTGAAGACAGTTCTACTAGGTTCAATGAGATTCCAGGTCGAAGACGTGTCTGGAGAATACCCGGGCAGTGGCGGGATAGAAACCTGATTTGTCGCCCGCCACACGACTCGATAAACAGAAGTAATGGTCTCAGGTGCCATTTTCTTTCATGAAGTCCCTTTCAATGCCGTCCGCGGCATCTTTACACCACGCTCCGTTTTGTTACCTTTCATGGTAGGACGTCCTGCGCTTACATTTAAACAAGATAATGCATTTCCGTGATTTTTCTAAATCGCTTCAGGCAAATTCCGGTATGGTTCCTTTTAAAGGCCACGGCCGACTTCCTTCCACATCCTTCCCCAATTTGATGGGACCGATGGCCTCTCTGTTTGGTCCCCTCCCCCAAATCAACTAACGAACCAAGAGAATGCACACCCGCACAGTGAGAGAGTCACATTTACCAAAAGCTACCTTGGCCAGCAATGTCGCTAGATCTCTCCCAAAATAAGAACATTTGGAATATTATGGGAAGGACCCTCCAAGCATCTCGGGATTTTGACGATCTGACGGGTCAGTTGGACACAATTTGGCACGATATCCCTCAGAAGAATATCTGACAACTATCAATCAATGCCAAGCCGAATAATTGCTTCTACAGGGTTATTACAAATGATTGAAGCGATTTCACAGCTCTACAATAACTTTATTATTTGAGATATTTTCACAATGCTTTGCACACACATACAAAACCTCAAAAAAATTTTTTAGGCATTCACAAATATTCGATATGTGCCCCTTTAGTGATTCGGCAGACATCAAGCCGATAATGAAGTTCCTCCCACACTCGGCGCAGCATGTCCCCATCAATGAGTTCGAAAGCATCGTTGATGCGAGCTCGCAGTTCTGGCACGTTTCTTGGTAAAGGAGGTTTAAACACTGAATCTTTCATATAACCCCACAGAAAGAAATCGCACGGGGTTAAGTCGGGAGAGTGTGGAGGCCATGACATGAATTGCTGACCATGATCTCCACCACGACCGATCCATCGGTTTTCCAATCTCCTGTTTAAGAAATGCCGAACTGGCATTCTGCTTTAGCCTTTTCCGTAAGATTTTCTGAACCGTCGGTTGTGGTACGTTTAGCTTCCTGCTTGCTTTATTCGTCGACTTCCGCGGGCTACACGTGAAACTCGCCCACGCGCGTTCAACCGTTTCTTCGCTCACTGCAGGCCGACCGGTCGATTTCCCCTTACAGAGGCATCCAGAAGCTTTAAACTGCGCATACCATCGCCGAATGGAGTTAGCAGTTGGTGAATATTTGTTGAACTTCGTCCTGAAGTGTCGTTGCACTGTTATGACTGACTGGTGCGATTGCATTTCAAGCACGACATACGCTTTCTCGGTTCCTGTCGCCATTTTGTCTCACTGCGCTCTCGAGCGCTCTGGCGGCAGAAACCTGATGTGCGGCTTCAGCCGAACAAAACTTTATGAGTTTTCCTACGTATCTGTAGTGTGTCGTGACCGTATGTCAATGAATGGGGCTACAGTGAATTTATGAAATCGCTTCAATCATTTGTAATAGCCCTGTATAAGAGCCAGAGGTGGACCAACGTGTTATCTGTGAAGCTCTTTCTATAGAACAAACCATCCAGTTTTTCTCAAATTGTAATCATTTGCAGTTTTTTGTCTATACATGTACATGGCATCTACTGATTTCCGTCTCATTCGGATAATTTCTTCATGGCGCACAATGTTTTTCATTTTTTAATGTAGAGCGTACGTAGCCATTCATAATCAGGTGGAGGCTACTTGAGCTCTCTTGAGAAAGGCTTTGCAAGATAACATCGCTGTAATCAACAGTTGGAAGTGTAAGTGTTTGTCGAAGTTTCTTTTTCAGAGGTTTTGCTATTTTAGTGGCCATGGAAAGTGGCTGATGTCTTCATGTCAAATTCCCCCACTCCCCCCTAACGACTACGATTTCAGCAGGAAAAGGAAGTGTGGACGATTTGATGAGGCCAGTAAACGGTACCAAACAGTTGATTATTCAACATAACGTAACGATATGCGAACGAGGTCAAAAACTTTCAGCACAATACGGCGCTCTACTAGCGTATTGTGATCGGTATGGACTACCGTAAGAGTACGACGGTTCTGTATGCCACATACTGACAGACTGCCAACGATTGTTTCATATGAGCTCGTAAAGTCTTCACTCACTCCGAAAGCTGCTCAGATATTCCCTAAGAAGGGTTCCGTGCTGAAGTCTACAGCCGTGTTGCGTAAAGTTTGTCCTTTTGAAAGCCGGAGTGAGGAACAGCTGAAAAGACCCAACTAAACTTCTATCGACTCCGCGAGAGCTTAAGTTTTATTAAAGATGTCCCAAGTTTGCCGTTTATGGCTTAGACAAAAGGCGCTTCGCGAGAGACGGCAATAAAAGCTTTAATGGAAGGTAACTGTTCCTTTCTTTCTTGTTGCAGGAGCGTGTAGAAGACCTTTCGAAACGTTCGCGAGAAGCTCTGGTTTTCGTTAGGGGATCATAACGCCGGTAATTAAATAACAAGTACAGCATTAACACCGGACGTTATACAAACAGGCATAACAGCAACTTTTTTATTTTTGCAGTTGAGATTTTGCAGGAAAATCTTCAGGTCGAATTATAAAAACACGTTAACTATCCGTAACAATTACTGCTTTGCTATATCTCTAGTTCCTTTTTTTAAATATATTTCCTCTATTAGACTTTCGCGGTGTTCTCATGTGTTTAGTGTTGCTTTATTTCGTTAATCACCTCTTCTAGGTGCTTGCCAGCTGTTTATTTCAGCATAACTACTGTATCTCCTTTGCACGCTCTGTCCTTGTTATTCTTTCCTTAGTCGTTTCCTTCAACTACAGTTCCAGTAACGAATTATCATTACGTACCCAGCGATTTTCTGTGTTACAGGCACGATGTTATTTATTTGGATATTCTATGTATTTCTTTACTTGCTCAGGACGTCTTCATGTCTTTCTTATTCGATCAATACTTCTAACCTTCTCTTGCAAGAGCGCGTGTTTGAATGTTAACAGCTGTTTCTTGCCATAATAGCCCTTCCTCCTTGTGTCATACTTGCATCTTAGTCACTCTTCATGGACACTGGATGTACACACTATTACTAAGTATTGTTTTTGTTAATCCGCTTATCGTGACCATGGACGAGTATGACTTTCATTTGATAAGTGTGGTGTCACCGCCAGACACCACACTTGCTAGGTTGTAGCCTTTAAATCGGCCGCGGTCCGTTAGTATACGTCGGACCCGCGTGTCGCCACAATCAGTGATTGTAGACCGAGCGCCGCCACATGGCAGGTCTAGAGACACTTCCTAGCACTCGCCCCAGTTGTACAGCCGACTTTGCTAGCGATGGTTCACTGACAAATTTGCCGAAACGATAGTTAGCATAGCCTTCAGCTACGTCATTTGCTACGACCTAGCAAGGCGCCATTACCAGTTACTATTGATGCTGTAAAACATGTACCGTCAAGAGCGATGTTCACCAATTATGGATTAAAGTTAAGTATTCCAGCAGCTCCGTACGTTTTTTACTAGTCTCAATTCCTTGAACTGTTCCAGACCTCATGCCAGCCTGCATGAGGCTAAAACGCGTGACTTTCGGCTTCCTGTCATAGTGGGTTGGCTGTCTTGCCAATCCACAACAATAAGCACCAGACTCAGTTTTCATGAGTTATCGAGCATTTCGCTCTCATTTAAATATATGGCCGAAAGAGTCAGCCCACGGAATTGTGAAACGAACCCTGTCGCCCATAACCGCGTGCCACAAAGGGCGCAGATTTACCACGAGATAGGGAAACTCACAGACGTCTATTTTCTATTGAGGCCTAAGCACTGTAGTGTGCGAGTGAGACAGACGAGAACCTGGTCATAGGGAAACCCAGTAGAAGCCAAGGAGACGTAGCAATCTTAAATATGACGGACCTAAGATCGGCCATAAAGGGAAACATTTACGAAAACTATTTAATTCTGTAGCATGTAGTGAAGCCACAGTAATTTTAATCTGCCATCCTTCAAAAATTTTCATGTTGATCCCAATAAAACTTGAGTATTGATCATATCTATAATAGTATAGGATTTACTGTTAAGCGAAAATAACAAGATTTGTAACAAAGACATGAACGCTAAAATCTGATCGCTTTAGTCGATCTTAACGATCATATTTCATATAGAAGCGCATCATGAAAATGACAAACAACTATGTAACTTTATTTGTTTAAAAGATATAGCAAATTTAAATCATCAGTATTTTCATCTAAGCATCAGATCATCATTTCCTCCACAAAAAAACACCTTATTGAATCATTAGGTAATATAATATTTGTTGTAAAGTTTAGTGCATAAGAGTTAGTTTTGCTCTTTAGCTATTTAGCAGAAACCACATTGGTGCAAGGCTACTGGCCGTGACATTCGAAGTTAAGAAGGAAATTGTATTGGTTTTATGTAAAAGAGTTTAACAATGGTTATTATTGTTACCCCCCCATGAACCATGGACCTTGCCGTTGGTGGGGAGGCTTGTGTGCCTCAGCGATACAGATAGCCGTACCGTAGGTACAACCACAACGGAGGGGTATCTGTTGAGAGGCCAGACAAACGTGTGGTTCCTGAAGAGGGGCAGCAGCCTTTTCAGTAGTTGCAAGGGCAACAGTCTGGATGATTGACTGATCTGGCCTTGTAACAATAACCAAAACGGCCTTGCTGTGCTGGTACTGCGAACGGCTGAAAGCAAGGGGAAACTACGGCCGTAATTTTTCCCGAGGGCATGCAGCTTTACTGTATGATTAAATGATGATGTCGTCCTCTTGGGTAAAATATTCCGGAGGTAAAATAGTCTCCCATTCGGATCTCCGGGCGGGGACTACTCAAGAGGATGTCGTTATCAGGAGAAAGAAAACTGGCGTTCTACGGATCGGAGCGTGGAATGTCAGATCCCTTAATCGGGCAGGTAGGTTAGAAAATTTAAAAAGGGAAATGGATAGGTTAAAGTTAGATATAGTGGGAATTAGTGAAGTTCGGTGGCAGGAGGAACAAGACTTCTGGTCAGGTGACTACAGGGTTATAAACACAAAGTCAAATAGGGGTAATGCAGGAGTAGGTTTAATAATGAATAGGAAAATAGGAATGCGGGTAAGCTACTACAAACAGCATAGTGAACGTATTATTGTGGCCAAGATAGATACGAAGCCCACACCTACTACAGTAGTACAAGTTTATATGCCAACTGGCTCTGCAGATGACGAAGAAATTGAAGAAATGTATGATGAAATAAAAGAAATTATTCAGATAGTGAAGGGAGACGAAAATTTAATAGTCATGGGTGACTGGAATTCGAGTGTAGGAAAAGGGAGAGAAGGAAATGTAGTAGGTGAATATGGATTGGGGCTATGAAATGAAAGAGGAATCCGCTTGATAGAATTTTGCACAGAGCATAATTTAATCATAGCTAACACTTGGTTCAAGAATCATAAAAGAAGGTTGTATACATGGAAGAATCCCGGAGATACTAAAAGGTATCAGATAGATTATATAATGGTAAGACAGAGATTTAGGAACCAGGTTTTAAATTGTAAGACATTTCCAGGGGCAGATGAGGACTCTGACCACAATTTATTGGTTATGACCTGTAGATTAAAACTGAAGAAACTGCAAAAAGGTGGGAATTTAAGGAGATGGGACCTGGATAAACTGAAAGATCCAGAGGTTGTAGAGAGTTTCAGGGAGAGCATAAGGGAACAATTGACAGGATTGGGGGAAAGAAATACAGTAGAAGAAGAATGGGTAGCTTTGAGGTATGAAGTAGTGAAGGCAGCAGAGGATCAAGTAGGTAAAAAGAAGAGGGCTAGTAGAAATCCTTGGGTAACAGAAGAAATATTGAATTTAATTGATGAAAGGAGAAAATATAAAAATGCAGTAAATGAAGCAGGCAAAAAGGAATACAAACGTCTCAAAAATGAGATCGACAGGAAGTGCAAAATGGCTAAGCAGGCATGGCTAGACGACAAATGTAAGGATGTGGAGGCTTATCTCACTAGGGGTAAGATAGATACTGCCTACAGGAAAATTAAAGAGACCTTTGGAGATAAGAGAACCATTTGTATGAACATCAAGAGCTCAGATGGAAACCCAGTTCTAAGCAAAGAAGGGAAAGCAGAAAGGTGGAAGGAGTATATAGAGGGTCTATACAAGGGCGATGCACTTGAGGACAATATTATGGAAATGGAAGAGGATGTAGATGAAGATGAAATGGGAGATACGATACTGCGTGAAGAGTGTGACAGAGCACTGAAAGACCTGAGTCGAAACAAGGCCCCCGGAGTAGACAACATTCCATTGGAACTACTGACGGCCTTGGGAGAGCCAGTCCTGACAAAACTCTACCATCTGGTGAGCAAGATGTATGAAACAGGCGAAATACCCTCAGACTTAGTTTAATAAGCCACAGCTGCAAAATAATAACACGAATTCTTTACAGACGAATGGAAAAACTAGTAGAAGCCGACCTCGGGGAAGATCAGTTTGGATTCCGTAGAAATACTGGAACACGTGAGGCAATACTGACCTTAAGACTTATCTTAGAAGAAAGATTAAGGAAAGGCAAACCTATGTTCCTGGCATTTGTAGACTTAGAGAAAGCTTTTGACAATGTTGACTGGAATACTCTCTTTCAAATTCTAAAGGTGGCAGGGGTAAAATACAGGGAGCGAAAGGCTATTTACAATTTGTATAGAAACCAGATGGCAGTTATAAGAGTCGAGGGGCATGAAAGAGAAGCAGTGGTTGGGAAGGGAGTAAGACAGGGTTGTAGCCTCTCCCCGATGCTATTCAATCTGTATATTGAGCAAGCAGTAAAGGAAACAAAAGAAAAATTCGGAGTAGGTATTAAAATCCATGGAGAAGAAATAAAAACGTTGAGGTTCGCTGATGACATTGTAATTCTGTCAGAGACAGCAAAGGACTTGGAAGAGCAGTTGAACGGAATGGATAGTGTCTTGAAGGGAGGATATAAGATGAACATCAACAAAAGCAAAACGAGGATAATGGAATGTAGTCGAATTAAGTCGGGTGATGTTGGGGGTATTAGATTAGGAAATGAGACACTTAAAGTAGTAAAGGAGTTTTGCTATTTGGGGAGCAAAATAACTGATGATGGTCGAAGTAGAGAGGATATAAAATGTAGACTGGCAATGGCAAGGAAAGCGTTTCTGAAGGAGAGAAATTTGTTAACATCAAGTATAGATTTAAGTGTCAGGAAGTCATTTCTGAAAGTATTTGTATGGAGTGTAGCCATGTATGGAAGCGAAACATGGACGGTAAATAGTTTGGACAAGAAGAGAATAGAAGCTTTCGAAATGTGGTGCTACAGAAGAATGCTGAAGATTAGATGGGTAGATCACATAACTAATGAGGAAGTATTGAATAGGATTGGGGAGAAGAGAAGTTTGTGGCACAACTTGACCAGAAGAAGGGATCGGTTGGTAGGACATGTTCTGAGGCATCAAGGGATCACCAATTTAGTATTGGAGGGCAGCGTGGAGGGTAAAAATCGTAGAGGGAGACCAAGAGATGAATACACTAAGCAGATTCAGAAAGATGTAGGTTGCAGTAGGTACTGGGAGATGAAGAAGCTTGCACAGGATAGAGTAGCATGGAGAGCTGCATCAAACCAGTCTCAGGACTGAAGACCACAACAACACATTATTGTTACTTTATTTAGATCGTGAAAGTGGTCAGGCTATGATTATTTAATTATGTTAATTTGTAAAATAATGTAGAATAAGCTTTAGCCAATCAGATGAACGGCTTCAGGAAAGGGAAGTGCCCTAGTCAGTTGATGGAAGATATTCGGCGCGCGGGAAACGCGGCCGGGGACGGGCAGAGGGAGTGCTGGTGGGGACGCGAAAGTGGACTTGTTTGGCAGGAGACACCAAAGGGTACAGTTCGGATTGAGACACGAAACCGCACAGTCGGTCTTTAGGCAGCTAGGAAGTGAGAAAACTTAGAAAATTTCTCGTTGTATGGTATCACGGGACTTTGAGCGGTGAGCAGCCGCTCGCCTGGTAGGAACTGTAACTTTTCGCGTAGATGTATTTCGCGATGAGATTGTGAATGATAGAACTGTGTCAAACCGATATACACCCCAGTGTAACAGTGACTCTAAATACGACCACTTTCGTTATTAGTTTTCTTTCTGAATAAACATTTTTCTAACCAAATTGCAACTGTGTGGCCTACATAATTTATGGGTCGTCAACTTAGTTCACGATATTATTATTACTGTTAGTATATGTGTAAGTAGGCTGTTTAGTATTTTATGTTGGTAACGCCACGCAGCGCTCTGCATGAAAATCACCTACTGTGCTGTGTGCAGTCTGTGGCTGGTTTGCATTTTTGCAATATTTGCTATTGTAGTGGTGGGGCAGTTGGATGTGAAGAGCGCGTAGCGTTGCGAAGTTGGAGGTGAGACGCCAGCAGTAGTGGAGGTGGGGGGAGAGATGGCGGAGTTTTGAGAGCGGATGATCTGGACGTGTGTCCATCAGAGAGGATAAATTTGTAAGACTGGATGTCATGAACTGATATACATATGATGACTTGTTAACATTATTAAAGTAAACACATTGTTTGTTCTCTATCAAAATCTTTCATTTGATAACTATGCCTATGAGTAGTTAGTCCCTTCAGTAGTTAGAATCTTTTATTCAGCTGGCAGTATTGGCGCTCGCTGTATTGCAGTAGTTCGAGTAACGAAGATTTTTGTGAGGTAAGTGATTCATGAAAGGTATAGGTTATTGTTAGTCAGGGCCATTCTTTTGTAGGGATTATTGAAATGTGGATTGCGTTGCGCTAAATATATTGTGTGTCAGTTTAGTGATGATCAGAATAAGTAAAGAGAGAAATGTCTGGGTACGTTCAGTTTTGCTGAGCTGTTTGAAAATCAAATAACGTAAGAGGTTTTCCACCACTCCCATTCATAAATTTTTCTAAGGGGAGGTTACATACGTCAACGTTGTATTTCGCGAACTTGGCATCAGCCAGACAATTTAACCAAAGTTTCACAAGTGTCTAATTTAGGTTCAGCCCCTAGACGAGTTTGAGGCAAGATATTTCGGTGAAGAGGAACCGCATGTGAGCCTGAACGTCTATGGGATGTTAGCTCGTAAGTTCAGCACTAGCTACATCACACTGCATCGTAACGCGCAGATTTTTCGATAAAAAAAAATAAAAAATAAAAAAAACATTGAAATAATCCTTCAATTCGACAATTTCTTACTTAGAATACAACATATCTGGTTACTCAAATGGCGTTTTATATTCAACATCTTCTGCCTTCTAACGGAGAACGGAGTGCCTCATTTATGCCTCAGTCGTAACAAAACTTGAGAAAACATTTCATTTTTCTCAGTTTCAGAGGAAGAATCCGTAACACTTTCTGCTTTGTGTCAGTTCTCCACAAGCCCTGTTTTATTATTAGCCAGTAGCGTCATATAAACTTTAAAGTCGTCAAAAATTTTGTGAGTTGTGTGTTTAATGAGGACACATCAGACTAACTGCAGTTAAATTTACTTTTTTCGCACCTCTTCATACCGTTTCGAGGCGAGTAAATATTATTGGTATTTCTCCATCCATGAAACTATATTTGTACCTAACAAACAAACAACAAAATGAAATCAGTTGGGAATCCGAGTATTGCAATTCCTAAATAAATTTGCACTGGTTTGGGATAGATGGATCATAGCATAATATTGTCGCGTTATTTGATTTCTTGTGGTCTGGTGGCTATTGAAAGGAAGGATAGCAAATAGAGTAATTTTTCTGATTGTAAGTATACAGCATAGCTGAAAGTACCGGGTGATCAAAAGGTCAGTATAAATTTGAAAACTGAATAAATCACGGATTAATGTAGATAGAGAGGTACAAATTGATACACATGCTTGGAATGACTTGGGGTTTTATTAGAACCAAAAAAATACAACAGTTCAAAACATGTCCCACATATGACGCTTCGTCTGATCAGAATAGCAATAATTAGCATAACAAAGAAAAACAAAGCAAAGATGATGTTCTATACAGGAAATGCAGGAAATATTTAATATGTCCACCATCATTCCTCAACAATAGTTGTAGTAGAGGAATAATGTTGTGAACAGCACTGTAAAGTATGCCCGGAGTTATGGTGAGGCATTGGCGTCGGATGCTGTCTTTCAGCATCCCTACAGATGTCGGTCGATCACGATACTCTTGCGACTTCAGCTAACCCCAAAGCCAATAACCGCACGGACTGAGGTCTGGGGACCTCGGAGGTCAAGCATGACGAAAGTAGCGGCTGAGCACACCATCATCACCAAACGACGCGCGCAAGATATATTTCACGCGTCTAGCAATATGGGGGTGGAGCGCCATCCTGCATAAACATCGTACGTTCCAGCAGGTGTTCATCAGTCAGGCTGGGGATGATGCGATTCTGTAACATATCGGCGTACCTCTCACCCGTCACGGTAGCAGTTACAAAACCAGGATCACGCATTTCCTCGAAGAGAAAAGGCCCGATAACGGTAGATGTGGTAAATCCAACCCATGCCGTGACTTTCTCGTCGTGCAATGGAGTTTCCACGACAGTTCCAGGATTTTCGGTAGCCCAAATTCTCTGCAGTTTTGGGCGTTGACAGACCCTCGGAGCGTGAAATGAGCTTCGTCGGTCCACAACACGTTACTCAACCAATCGTCATCTTGCGCCATCTTTTGTAACGCTCACGCCGCAAATTCCCTCCGCTTCACTAAATCGCCAGGTAACAGTTCATGATACCGATGTATTTTGTACGGATAGCATCGGAGTGTACGCCTCAGTGCCGACCAAACAGTAGTGTATGGAATGCCGGTGCGACGTGCGACTGCACGAGCGCTGACTTCCCCGTGCATAGACGAACCCACTACAGTCTCTATTTCTTCCTGAACTGTCTCATTAGCATTACGCCTTGTGCCCGGTCGGCCACTACGGGTCTATCGTCTAAACAACTCGTGGTTTCGAACTTCGAAATCATTCTCACCACAGCTGCATTTACCTGTTCGAATCCCCTTCCTATGGCGATAGGATCGTAACGCTGAACTAGCACATTCCCCATTCTGATAATACAGCTTCACTAATAGCGCCTTTTCAGGTAACGTCAACATGCTGCGACTGCTGGCGCATCTGATTCTCTCTCTCATTACAGCTCCTTTTATACACGATTGTCATGCGCAGTCACTGACGTTTTGCTGTCCAGCGCCATCTGTCGGACATTTTGTGAACTTTGTTATTTTTGGTTCTAATAAAACCCCATGTCATTCCAAGTATGTGTGTCAATTTTCACCTCTCTGTCTACATTATTCCGTAGTTTATTAAGTTTTCAAATCTATACTGACTTTTTGATCACCAGGTACATTCATAGATCACAACCCCGGCAGCGAAAGTCGATCTAATACGGCTGGGCATCGGGTTGAGCTGACCTTGAATTAAAAATGTACATGGACGTCAGCACACCTGACACGCATTCGGGAGGATGACGGTTGAAACCAGCGTACGGCCATCCAGATTTAGGTTTTCTGTGATTTCATTAAATCGCTCCAGGCAGACACTGGGATGCTTCCTTTGAAAGGGCACGGCCGATTGCTTCCCCATCCCTGACTCAATCCGAGCTTGTGCTCCGTCTCTAAAGACGTCGATATCGACGGGACGTTAAACCCAATCTTCCTTCCTTTCTACATGTACATCATTCCGTGCTTCTTCGGCTTGTGGTCAGTGGCTTTGCCAACCGTGTTATCCAGTCTTTCAGCAACCCATGACCAGATATTTTCTGCTGGTGCGAGATCTGGAGTATGTGCTAACAGTCGAACACCCTCTGTATCTTGGTATGTCAGTACAGGAAGTGGTTACCATTTACTACTGTGCGTCAGCACACTGAAAATATGGCACCAAAATTATGCCGTTTCTCAACCAATGTAAGCTTGAAATCGCACTAAAATTACGTTATTTTTCTACGAATGCGAGTCAGAAATCCCACTAAAATTGTGCAGTTTCTCTTCGAACGCATGCTGTTATGCATATAAAATGGACGAAAACACTTTCTGTAATGCTCTCTCTGAGATAACTAGAAACCAGTGATGAAACGCTGATCATTCGCTCTACGATCAGCTCAGGTGCCTGTTTTGCATGCTCCGACGTGACGTCATCCCTGCTGGTATCACGAGTACTACATTGCTCACAGCACCCCTTTGGAACTGCGTGTAACGTACTGTGCAAACTTGAAGTATAGGGAGCTTTTGAGGAATAGTTGTAACAGCTTTGTGGACAAGTGGTCAAGCAAATTGATTGGCTATTTGTTGGCTTGGGTTTGATTACTGTAGATACCAACATTTTTTTATCATTTTATTTTATTCCTGTCAAGGTTAAAAACGATGAAATTTAAATATATTTAAACAGTTCAATTTATACACAAAAGTAATACATTCTTTCGGAAATGGAAATGAGCGTTTGGCGTCATTGGCCGGAAGGCCCCTTGCGAGGCAGGTCCGGCCGCCTTCGTTCAGGGCTTATTGCATTCGACGCCACATTGGGCGACCTGCACGCCGTATGGAGATGAAATGATGACAAAGGAAGCACAACACCCAGTCCTTGAGAGGAGATAATCCCCGACCCAGCCGGGAATGGAACCCAGGTCCGTAGAACGACAACCTGTCACGCTGACCACTCAGCTATCGGGGCGGACTAGAATCTACTTGATACTATTACTACCCTTGTAAGGCAAAAGGCAATATATGGTCGTAAAAAAAAGCGAGTATGCAAGAAAAATTTAATATGAAATCCTTTTTTATGTTTTATTATTATCTTATTTTATTTATTAAGATTGGGCGGCATTTTCCAATTTTGCTTTACTAATTTTATCTCTTCTCGACTAGTTTCAGCCTTCCACGCCATTCTCAAGTGATTTGGTTTCCGTGACAGGAACTGTCTTACGTACTGAAACATCAGCATCTTTAAATTTGTGTCTTCTGTTCGTTTTGGTTCACAAATGCTATATTGTTGGTTTAACCGCTTGACGTTTACAGAGGTACAAGCACGAATTTATAGATGCTGACAGTTCAATATGTAAGGCATAGTTCTCTACTGCAGAACCACATACTACATATGTAGTACGTTAAACGACCGAATTAGCCATGAAGTTACGAGCATTCAACCACCAGCGGGTTTCTGTTTTCTTTTATTTTCAAATACGTTTGAGTCTAAAATTTGTATTTCAAGTAAATGAATAAGTAATTTACTAATTTGTTGATTTTCATATTTGTTTCATTCTCGTTTTTATTGGCTGCCTGTGCTCACTCGGAAATTCTTTTTCTCAAATAAATGCTGATTGATTCCATGCACGTACCTCTGGGCACATCTCAGTTACTGACTTATTAAAAACTGGTTATGTTTTTCGATTTTAAAGATCTTCAAAACACTGACGTGTGCTGTGTCGCCAATGTTTTGAAAAAATCTTGATTCTTTTCACTTGCTAAGTTTCGACGATCTCCCATGATTTTTATATAGCTGTCGTCGTTGGTGATACAGGTCTTATAATTTTGGTGCACGTTTACTCAACTTCTGTGTCTGAAGTCGCTAATTTTCCAAATAAATCTTTACTTCCCACGCAATATGACTCTTTGATGCGTAGTTAATTTGTACACCAACAAAATGGAGAAGAAAACTATTAATGTTTCCCGTATAACGTTTTTCTGCCTTTTTCTGTAGCAAGTTAAACGACGGAATTATGCGCAAAATTATCAGCATTCAACTAATTATGGGTTTTTCTTTTCTTATTATTTTTAGTCTGCAACTCGTGGTCGTGCGGTAGCGTTCTCGCTTCCCGCGCCCGGGTTCCCGGGTTCGATTCCCGGCGTGCTCAGAGATTTTCTCAGCCTCGTGATGACTGGGTGTTGTGTGATGTCCTTAGGTTAGTTAGGTTTAAGTAGTTCTAAGTTCTAGGCGACTGATGACCATAGATGTTAAGTCCCATAGTGCTCAGAGCCATTTGAACCATTCTTTTTTATTATTTTTATTTCTTATTGTTTTCGTATTACTTCGTGCTAATAATGGCCACACAAATACTTGCAGTTTTCTGTAAACGAACTGAAAACCAAGACATTCTACATGGTACGTCTACGGGATTCCTTCGCAAGTGAATGACGATTGGGATTGTCCGTCTGGGTTCTGAACAGATTCCGTAATTCGTACATCCGTTCAGCTTATTCTAGCTCTTTCTGCGTGGCTGGTGGTCACTGGTCCGGTACGTCAGGATATCGAAGTAAACAGCTGCCCTGCATTAGGTAATCAGTTTATCACACCCAAACAGTACTTGTATATACTTGACATTTTTTGGTCAGATACATCTAAAATCCGTATAGCACACAAAAAAACGGGAATGGTGACCGAGTGAACCGGAACGGCTCCCAAAAGGGAAACAGCTCCCAAAGAAAGAACGAGTTTGCCCAACTTTACTGACACCACGGTCGGTGTGCCTCTATCTCCTCCTGCGTCAGAAGAACCCACAGCGCACTTAATCTGCGATTCTGCCTGTGATTTTTTTTTCCGAATACAGTTCTGAGGTGTTCCAGTTCCTGGAGCAGACTCTCTGCGTCTGAGATGGCGTGCACCCTGTACACTAGTGTTTTTAGAGCCCAGTTCCCTTGCGCAGGGTAGTGACAGCTAACTGCTGGAAAATGCAGATCAGTGTGTGTTTTCTTCGCCCCACCACTGCAGTGAAACCTTTGGAGACGGAAGAAGTCAGGGAGGGAAAGGTAGCCACAGCCTTACGTACCGCGTGCCGCGCTGTGGCAGAAGTGGAGTGCATACTGAAGAAGCACTGCGTAAAAGCTGTCTTTTGCCGGTCAAATGAAACACAACCGTTATTGGGGAGTGTCAGAGACTACCGAAGTTTGCAGGAGACTGGCGACTTCCCGGTTCTGTGCCAATATACCAAGACGTTTTTTGAAGGTCTCAGCTTAAGTACCTGACGGAATATTGCGCACTGCGAGTCCGTCCTTTCGATTAAAAAAAACTTTTCGTTAAATTTATGATAATTAAATAACAACATGTTATAAAATTCTCATGAGTTCTACTATTTCCCCTTGTCTAATTTTCTTTCATGTTAGCAAGTTCTTACTTACAATCTATAACACAGCAACACTTACCAAGTATCTACACGTATAGGTTTTGACGTTGATACCTACCTCAGAATATTGTGTGTTATGTGCAGTGTACTACCATCCGAACTGTATGATGTTCGTGTAGCACAAGAAACAATTAATATGACATAGTCTCAGTACCAAAGGTAAATGCAGTTGTAAATGCAGAATACTCAATTCTGCTAACACGTAATGGTGCTCTCTGATATGAAAAGTTGCAAATTACAAAGTGCAGCACCATTAAAGCCACCTTAATGGAGCTTTGCTATTTTCTATAAAAAGAAATGTACTTTTCTTGAGCGCCTAGGCCCCAGACACTTAAGATTACTGAGAGCCTGTCATTATTAGAATATTATGTTCCACGTACATTTCGTCGTTTGCAGACGAAAAGTGCCGCTCTGCAACACGAAGCTGAAATGCTGTGTTAAAGTGCACCAAAATCTTGGCGATTACGTGGAAGGCTTTGATTGTTGTGCAGGTAATGTTAATTTCTTTTCAACTGCGAGTTTCAGCAGTCTAACATGTTTGTGTTTAACGTATTAGACATGAAATGTAGCCGGCCGGTGTGGCCGAGCGGTTCTAGGCGCTTCAGTCTGGAACCACGCGACCGCTACGGTCGCATGTTCGAATCCTGTCTCGGACATGGATGTGTGTGATGCCCTTAGGTTAGTTAGGTTTAAGTAGTTCTAAGTTCTAGAAGCTTGATGACCTCAAATGTTAAGTCCCTTACTGCTCAGAGCCATTTGAACCATTTTTGAACATTAAATGCAGCAAAGCTAAATGTCGCGTACATTGAAATTCGACCAGCTTCATTGTACTGTTAATGAGAAGAGACTCTGGGCTTTCCGTGAAGTTCGCATTGAAATCTTGTTATAGAAATGGTTAAAATTCTTTGATAGCTATTTTCTGTTTACATCTGAATTACAATTATTTTTTTATGTAGCCTAGTGAATCGTGTGAGACCTGATCCGTGCTGGCTGGTCCAGGCTAACACAAAAACTGTTTCTGCCATGAAATATTAATTTACTTTCAAGTGAAACACTTCAGCAGATAATTCTCAGCGTGTGAGTTCCTATTTTTAAGCCGTGCGGCGTAATGAAAAACTTAAAATTATATTCTTGCCCGTAATGGCGTCTTTGAATTAAAATCATCTCAGTATATGAAAACTGCATATTATTTAATAATGATTATGGAATGCGTTTCTATACACTATTGAAAGAAAGCCGGCTGGTGTGGCCGTGCGGTTCTAGGCGCTTCAGTTTGGAACCGTGTGACCGCTACGGTCGCAGGTTCGAATCCTGCCTTGGGCATGGATGTGTGTGATGTCCTTAGGTTAGTTAGGTTTAAGTAGTTCTAAGTTCTGGGGAACTGATGACCTCAGATGTTGAGTCCCATAGTGCTCAGAGCCATCTGAACAAGTATTTTTTTTTCTTTTTTTGAAAGTAAAACACTAGTTTACACATTTATAGACTTAATTATTATTATCATAAGAATGCTTTTTCTTGCAGTATTAGTAACAAACACATGCCATTCCCGTCACGAATCGTCAATGATGTCCTTCTAGAATCAAGAACAAAGCGAAGAGTAATTAGGTTGTTTTTCTTTCTTCCTCCTTAGAGGACTGTCTATTCATTTTTATCTTTCCTCACAGATTATCTTTGAAATACATAGTTTTCGTATTAACAGTAATTTTCATTGTTCTTTTTCTATATCATTTTACAATAATTCACTGCAATAATCACAACAAATCGTCTATATCTCTTTTATCAATATTTTCGTTATTACGATTGTCTTTATATCGTCGGACTAGTTTCGTAAATTTTCACCATAACGTCATGGATACGGCGCAGTAGCCCGTATGCATGAGTGTTAATCATATATAATTTTTTTTTATTTTTCTTGTGTATCACCGCGCCTGTTATAGATTTCGCTTCAGCTAATTGAACTTAGTTTGTTAGACCACTGTTTTTTATTTGTAACCGATCTGAAGATTCCAGCATCCGAAACCAGCAATAGTGGCTCGTAAAATTTGTGTGATGAAGACAGACCTTTATAAACAGAGTGCCGCAATATGATCGTGGACTCATTTACAGACTTTATGTCTTCAGTTGATAAAATATAGAACTTCCGTGTATACGTATCATTCCTAAGAACTATATCTTCTGCTCACTGAAACTAACCTTACGAAGGGGATACCTAGTAATTCCACAACAACACTAGCTCATCAGATAATACAAAACACCCAACCACGATCAGTAGCTTGACGACACACCGGACAGACAACACATACGAAATACATAATATACACTCACATAACAAACTGACAACAATCAACTACGAAGGTACAGGGACTGGCAGTAGAGTAACTAGTGCTACTTGCCGCGCCGTGCTGTAACAAGTCTAGAACAAACATAACCTATATTACTAACAATGAGGCCACTTGTCACTCGGATTTTCGATTTTTTTATATTTATGGTACGTGACGTTCGCCCCCCTCCCCCCCCCCCCCCCCCCCCCCCGGCCATAGGCACTTGGATGCAACTTTCGAAAATTCTTTAGAAAATGAACATTGAACTTTTCCGAGGCAACTTTGTGGTGTCACCGCCAGACACCACACTTCCTAGGTGGTAGCTTTTAAATCGGCCGCGGTCCGCTAGTATACGACGGACCCGCGTGTCGCCACTGTCAGTAATTGCAGACCGAGCGCCACCACACGGCAGGTCTAGAGACACGTACTAGCACTCGCCCAGTTGTACAGCCGACGTTGCTAGCCATGGTTCACTGAGAATTACGCTCTCATTTGCCGAGACGATAGTTAGCACAGCCTTCAGCTACAATTGCTACGACCTAGCAAGGCGCCGTATTCCATTTATATTACGAGTCTATTATTGTATCATCAAGAGAGATGTTCTACAAATGTGGATTAAAGTTAAGTATTCCAGAAGCTACGTACTTTTCTTTATAGCATTCATTCCGTATCCTGTTTCAGACCTCACGCCAGCCTTCTTGAGTTTAACGCGTGCATTTCGGCCTTCTCTAGCTATACAACAAGTGGCGACGAGGATGGGATGACGCGCTCACGTTGCATTCGTCTTGATATTGCTTTGCTCTGATTTATTTGTGTAATGGCTTCGCCACAATCTCCAGATGTACTGTCCGAATTTTATCGCTTGCAGAATCAGCAGGCGCAGGCCTTATTGGATGCCCTTGGACAGCTCGTCCAGGGTCAACGTGCACTGCAAACCGATGCGGCCGCCGCTTCACCGCTACCGCCGCCACAACACGCAGTTGCACCACCATTCCGTAATTTTCAAGCAGAAGTGGAAACATGGACGGAGTGGTCACGCCAATTTGGATTCCATCTCGCCGCCTACAGAATTCAAGGTAACAAGCGGCAGCCTTTTTTGTTAGCATCCGTCAGGGTGCAGACGTACCGTGTGATAGTGAAATTGTTTCCCCGACGCGACGTAGCAGCTCTGTCCTACGAAGAAATTTTGTCTGCTTTAGATGCCTATTTCAAAGAAACAGTCAATGGAGTTGCAAAAAGGTATACGTTCTTTCATACAAAACGTACGGCCGGTCAGACTAATCGGGAGTGGGTTGCAAATTTGCAAGGCGTTACTAGGGATTGTGCTTTTGAATGTGAATGTGGACACCCTTACTCAGATACTATGGTGCGTGATGCAATTGTACAGAACGTTTCTGATGTTTGCATAAGGGAACAGATTTTGAAACTAGTCAATCCCTCCCTTCAACAAGTGATAGACATATTGGATAGGCAAGACACACTCGACTTTGCTCAGGAATCCTTTGAAACTTCGCCAGCTATGTGTCACATTAACCGGCCCGCCGGGCGAGCTGCACGGAACTGTAAACAGCCCTCGCGCACGTCCGCGCAGCCCCGTGTGCCGCGTAAGCTAGCAAATGCAGTTAAATCATGCCCGCGGTGTGCTACTAGACATTCGCGTGAGAACTGCCCGTCACGCCACGCTATTTGCTTTTTCTGTAATAAGAAAGGACATGTTCAAAGTGTTTGCCAGAAAAAGCTCCGATCGGACACTCACAACCATTCCAGGCCCTTTGCTTCGCGCCGGAATCGAACCAAGGACACTCAGGCTCGTGAACCTTCGCCCATGGACATTCATGTAGTTAATTCCACTCCATCCCATGCTACTCTCTCTAATAGTGACTGTGTTCATCCCACAAATACTGTGCATCGACGTCGCCGGAAATCGCATCAAGTCGTGAGTGCTTCTGTACCAGTGTCTGTTCACGTTGCACAAAACAGTCGCTCTTGTCGTCATCACGACAATAAACTTTTCGTGGACTTGGAAATTAATGGCAACGTGATACCATTCCAGCTCGATACCGGAGCTGCAGTTTCATTGCTCAATAAAGACACGTACAAACAACTAGGCGCACCTCCGTTGCGTGCCGCAAATGTTAAGCTAACTACTTATTCAGGTCATAAGATCCCTGTGTTAGGACAGTGCAGCCTTCTTGCAACGTACAAGGGACAAACAAAACTTGTGTCATTTTACGTCTTTCGTTCTTCTTCTGCAGTGAACTTGTTTGGTTTAGATTTATTTCAGTTGTTTAACTTGTCTATAGTCAATCAGGTCGTATCAGTGAACCAGACTGTGCCTTCCGCCAGTGTTTCTCGTCTATGTGAAGAATTTGCAGACTTTTTGCACTGGGCCTTGGTTGCGCTAAGAACTATGAAGCACATTTGGAACTGAAAGTCAACGCGCAACCGAAATTTTTCAGAGCGCGCCATGTTCCCCACGCATTGCGTGATGAGGTCGCGAGAACATTAAATGATTTAGAATCACAAGGTGTAATTGAGCGTGTGCAGGCTTCTCTCTGGGCATCACCCTTAGTAATTTTGCAAAAACCTTCCGGAAAATTGAGACTTTGTGTGGACTTCAAGGCAACAGTGAATCCACAACTACACTCTCCGAACATTATTTCAGGTATTGCGACAAAATGGTCTTCGCTTGCGGAAGGACAAATGTGTGTTTTTTGCTCGTGACTTACCATATCTGGGACATGTAATCAATGCCCAAGGCATACATCCGAGTCCAGAGCACCTCCGTGCCATGCAGGACTTGCCTTCGCCGCAGAATCTGAAGCAGCTACAGAGTGTGTTGGGAAAAATTAACTATTATCATAACTTTATCCCCCATGCCTCTTCCATTTCAGCTCCGCTTCAACGCTTACGCCGTAAAGGTGTTCCGTTCGTCTGGACGACGGAATGCGAACGCGCCTTTCGCCAGCTGAAATCGGCGTTGCTTTCTAATACTTGCCTTACGCCGTTCGATCCCCAGAAACCCCTTTTGTTGATGGTAGATGCATCAGATTTCGGGATCGGTGCTGTGCTTGCGCACAAAGATGGCTTGCATGATCGCCCTATTGCCTTTGCGTCCAAATTGCTCTCGTCAGCGCAAAGAAATTATTCACAGATAGAGAAAGAGGCTTTGGCTCTCGTATTTGGTGTTACAAAGTTTCACGATTTCTTGTATGGTCGTCACTTTACCATCATCACAGACCACAAACCTTTGACATCACTTTTTCATCCGACCAAGCCTGTACCTCCACGTACAGCGCAGAAATTCATTCGCTGGTCTATTTTCCTCTCGCAGTGCCGCTACGATATCTTGTATCGGTCCATTGCTAAGCACGGAAACGCCGATACGTTGTCCCGTTTGCCTGTTGCCGAGGATAAAGCATTCGATTCTTCCGACCTTGCTTGTCTGTTCATTGATGCGGAAACCGATGGCGTGGTCGAATCGTTTCCGATTGATTTTCGTCGTGTAGCTGCAGCCACAGCTGCAGACCCTGTCCTTGCTACCGTTTTGCGTTTTGTTGCTACGCAATGGCTCTTGTCAAAGTCACGGATCGAGGATCCGTTGGTTCGCAGATTTTTTGCTCACAAGGAGAGACTTTTTGTACGACGTGGTGTTTTGCTGTTGCGTTCAGATAATGATCAGTCCAGGGTTGTGGTTCCACGTTCGTTACAGTCCTCTGTCTTAAAGCTTCTCCACCAAGGACATTGGGGTATAGTGCGAACGAAACAACTTGCTCGTCAACACTGTACTTGGTTTGGAATCGATGCTGCGATTACGAATATGTGCTCTTCTTGCATGGCGTGTGCCGAACAACAATCCGCGCGACCGCGGAAATTCTTTGCATGGCCGAAAGCCACTTCCCCTTGGCAACGCTTACACATCGATTTTGCTGGTACATCCTGGAATGCTCGATGGTTGGTTGTGGTCGGTTCCTTCAGTAATTTTCCTTTTGTTGTCCGGATGTCTTCCACGACGTCTTCTGCCACCATCCAAGCGTTGTCCGCTGTCTTTTGCATTGAAGGTCTTGCACAGACTATTGTTTCCGACAATGGCCCACAATTCATTTCCGCAGAATTTCAGTCATTCTGCAAGGCTAATGGTATTCAACATCTGACATCCGCGCCGTTTTCGCCTCAGTCAAACGGTGCCGCTGAACGACTGGTCCGGACTTTCAAGTGACAGATGTTGAAGTTAAAAGAGTCGCATTCCCGGGAGGACGCGTTATTGCTCTTTTTGTCCTCGTATCGCTCTCAGCCCCGGGATGGTCGCTCGCCGGCTGAGTTGCTCCATGGTCGTCCTCATCGAACCTTGATGTCTTTGCTGCATCCGCCGCATCAGGTTCCTGTGCAGCGGCAGACTCCTGCATTTGCTCCTGGCGACGTTGTATATTATCGCACCTATCGCGGTTCACGGCGTTGGCTCGCAGGGCGCATTCTTCGCTGCCTCGGCCGCGCTCTGTATCTGGTTTTGGGGGCCTCTGGTGAGGTGCGTCGGCATCTCAATCAGCTGCGCCTCTGTCGTCGCACGGGTTTTGCCGCTCCCCGTCTGCTTTCAGCGACGGTGCCGTCCTGTCAGCGCCCTGGGGAACCATCTACTGGCTCGCCTCATCCCCAGGTGTTACCGACGATGCCTTCCATTTTGCCCCATGGCGTCGCGCCGCCGCCGCAGCCGCCGCCGGCGCCGCCCGCAGTGGACGCGTCGCTGCAACCGCCGGGCGCCTCCCTGGGTCACGCGCCGCCGATCGCTTCCCGTGCCCAGAAGTCCTCCGCCATGGAACTCATGCCCGCTCCGGACCATCTGTCGTCTTCGCCAGTCGGGTGCTCCGACTCGATGGAGGTCGACCCTTCGGCCCCTCCTGACTATCTACGGGCGCATACACCTCATGTTGGCGTGCACCCTGGACTAGGTTTTCAGGCGTTCCCTAGCTCCCCTCGGACCGAATGGCCGGGTGCGGGTGGCACAGCCTCGCCTGTTGTTAGGCTCCCCACCTCGTCGCATACGTCAACATGGGGTCCTCCCCACGGCGGGCGGAAGCCTTATAACACAACCGTTCGCCGATTTGCGGGGGAGGAATGTGGTGTCACCGCCAGACACCACACTTGCTAGGTGGTAGCTTTTAAATCGGCTGCGGTCCGCTAGTATACGACGGACCCGCGTGTCGCCACTGTCAGTAATTGCAGACCGAGCGCCACCACACGGCAGGTTCAAAAATGGTTCAAATGGCTCTGAGCACTATGGGACTCAACTTCTGAGGTCATTAGTCCCCTAGAACTTAGAACTACTTAAACCTAACTAACCTAAGGACATCACACACATCCATGCCCGAGGCAGGATTCGAACCTGCGACCGTAGCGGTCTCGCGGTTCCAGACTGCAGCGCCTAGAACCGCACGGCCACTTCGGCCGGCACCACACGGCAGGTCTAGAGAGACGTACTAGCACTCGCCCAGTTGTACAGCCGACGTTGCTAGCCATGGTTCACTGAGAATTACGCTCTCATTTGCCGAGACGATAGTTAGCACAGCCTTCAGCTACAATAGCTACGACCTAGCAAGTCGCCGTATTCCATTTATATTACGCGTCTATTACTGTATCATCAAGAGAGATGTTCTACAAATGTGGATTAAAGTTAAGTATTCCAGAAGCTACGTACTTTTCTTTATAGCATTCATTCCGTATCCTGTTTCAGACCTCACGCCAGCCTTCTTGAGTTTAACGCGTGCATTTCGGCCTTCTCTAGCTATACAACAAACTTAATTCACAAAAGTTTGGCCGATTTTTGCGGTAGGCCACGGCGCTCACTCGGTAGGTGTGGCACAAAGCAGTGAGGCAATCAACGGGGCGCTCACTGAATCTCACTGTAGTATTTTGTTTTCGTTTTATTTTCTTTGTTCAGCTCAAATATTTCGTCATTTGAATATAAAATTAATCAAATATGTACTAATTAACCAGGCAGAGCTATATGTACTGGCGAACAGGAATCGTCCAGCACTGCGGAAGGTGGTTGTAAAAAAAATCGCCTGAGATCAGCGGAAGGAGTCGCTCACGAGTTCCAAAGTGCCACCAGGAGTCCATGTACCACAGTGGTTGTATTTAAGAAGTTAAAAAGAATGGGGTGCAATGGTCAACCAGCCTCTCGTAGGTCACACGTTTCCCAAGTCAAAGCTTGTGGTGGCATAAAGAGCGACGCCATTGGTCAGTGGATGACTGGAAACGACTGATTTGGAGTGATTAATCAGGCTTACCATATGGCAGTCCAATGGAAGCGTTTGGGTTTGGCGAATGCCTGGACACGTTACGTGCCATCATGTGAGGTGCCAGCTGTGAGCCGGCCGTGGTAGCCGAGCGGTTTTAGGCGCTACACTCTGGAACCGCGCGACTGCTACGGTCGCAGGTTCGAATCCTGCCTCGAGCATGGATGTTTGTGATGTCCTTAGGTTAGTTAGGTTTAAGTAGTTCTAAGTTCTAGGGGACTGATGACCTTAGAAGTTAAGTCCCATAGTGCTCAGAGCCATTTGAACCATTTGAGCCAGCTGTGAAGTGCGGGGAAGCTTGTGTTAAGATACGGAGGTGGTTTTCGTTGTTACGGTCTCGTCCTTATATTACGGATAAGAAAACACTCTACGCGGAAGAATATGAACAGAATTTACAGCGTTGTGCACAGCATGCAACAGAGGACAGTTCTAGGGGACTGATGACCTCACAAGTTAAGTCGCATAGTGCTAAGAACCATTTGAGCCATTTGAAAGAATGGGGTGCTACTCTTCCACAGACACTAAGGCACGTCTAAGGCGCTTCAGTCAGGGACTGTGTGGCTGGTCCCGGCGGAGGTTCGAGTCCTCCCTCGGGCATGGGTGTGTGTGTTCGTCCTTAGGATAATTTAGGTTAAGTAGTGTGTAAGCTTAGGGACTGATGACCGTAGCAGTTAAGTCCCATAAGATTTCACACACATTTGAACATTTTTGAACATTGAGGCATCTTACTGGAAGAGTCCGCAGCATATCATACCCACAAACAGTTGTCAATATGCTTTTGACCAGATACTGTGGTTAGTATTTCCATTACCTGTTTCGTAGTGATGAACACATCACCTAATGATGTTAGTGCCGGAAAGCGCCAGCTTGTCCAAACAGTTCACTGTTATGTCACTTCAGTTAACATGTTTCCCTAATAATAATTATGGTCAGTGCTGTTTCTGCTACCCCAAACTAAACATCTACACGCAGGTTGGCAGAGAAGGAAAATATGGACGTATTCGGAACCTGCCCGACAGCAGGAACGCTGAATTCCACTGTGTGTACAGCGCCAAATAAAATCGGCCAGTTTGTTGACAGAGCAAATATGTTTGGACCGATCGCCGCTGCCCTGCACTCTACTCTGTGTTCCGTGGCAATATTATACGGCCGCGAGCGGCAGCCGACAGGGCCTAGAAACCTGTCTGGCAGTGTAATTTCGCTGCGGGCGGCTCCGCGCCGCGGATCCACCTGTGGCTGACGCGGTGCTGCGCGTCTCCATGGTAACGCGATGCCGCGGTCGCAGATATTAATGGAAGCGCTGCCGTTTGAGAGCTGCGGACGCGCTGCCTAATTCGCAGTCGGCTGCGCGCCGGCCGTCGGCTAAGTGGCATCGCCGCCGAGCTGACAGCGCGCTGACGCTCCTATTACCGGCCGCTCGCTTTAACGCACGAGGATCGGCCAGCGGAAAACCGAACGCGTCACGCGCTTCTGCACTGTGGCTATCCTGAAAAGTCGTGTGTGAGCTTGACATTCTCCTCTTTTTTGTGGATTTCACTCACTGTTCGTCACATCTTTTTTTCCCCAGCTTGTGACTGATTCGACGTGACCCGCCACGAATTTCTCGTACTATGACGTTCTTAGATAATACAAATCTCCTTCATCATAACCAACATGGATTCCGCAAACAGAGATCATGTGAAACTCAGCTCGCCCTATTTGCCCAAGAAATTCACAGTGCCGTAGACACTGGCGAGCAGATTGATGCCGTATTCCTGGACTTCAGGAAGGCATTTGATACGGTTCCGCACTTACGTTCAGTGAAAAAAATACGAGCTTACGGAATATCGGACCAGGTTTGTGATTGGATTCAGGATTTCCTAGAAGAAAGAACACAACATGTCATTCTTAACGGTTCAAAATCTGCAGATGTAGAGGTAATTTCGGGAGTACCGCAAGGAAGCGTGATAGGACCTTTATTGTTTACAATATACATAAATGACTTAGTTGACAACATCGGTAGCTCCGTGAGGCTATTTGCAGATGACACGGTTGTCTACAAGAAAGTAGCAACATCAGAAGACTCGTACGTACTCCAGGAAGACCTGCAGAGGATTAATGCATGCTGCGACAGCTGGCAGCTTTCCCTAAACGTAGATAAATGTAATATAATGCGCATACATAGGGGCAGAAATCCATTCCAGTACGATTATGCCATAGGTGGTAAATCATTGGAAGCGGTAACGACCGTAAAATACTTAGGAGTTACTATCCGGAGCGATCTGAAGTGGAATGATCACATAAAACAAATAGTGGGAAAAGCAGGCGCCAGGTTGAGATTCATAGGAAGAATTCTAAGAAAATGTGACTCATCGACGAAAGAAGTAGCTTACAAAACGCTTGTTCGTCCGATTCTTGAGTATTGCTCATCAGTATGGGACCCTTACCAGGTTGGATTAATAGAAGAGATAGACATGATCCAGCGAAAAGCAGCGCGATTCGTCATGGGGACATTTAGTCAGCGCGAGAGCGTTACGGAGATGCTGAACAAGCTCCAGTGGCGGACACTTCAAGAAAGGCGTTACGCAATACGGAGAGGTTTATTATCGAAATTACGAGAGAGCACATTCCGGGAAGAGATGGGCAACATATTACTACCGCCCACATATATCTCGCGTAATGATCACAACGAAAAGATCCGAGAAATTAGAGCAAATACGGAGACTTACAAGCAGTCGTTCTTCCCACGCACAATTCGTGAATGGAACAGGGAAGGGGGGATCAGATAGTGGTACAATAAGTACCCTCCGCCGCACACCGTAAGGTGGCTCGCGGAGTATAGATGTAGATGTAGATGTAGAATTTCCTTCCTGTGCCAACAAACCCTTCATCTCAGAGCAGCACCTCCATATTCCTTTCCTCTTTCCTCGCCTGTTCTGCTGATAACTTCATGTTGTAAGACGTGTATATTTCTATTGTCTATTGTCAAACCACTGTAAGTAGACTGCTTAGGTTTCTATATTGGTAAAGCCACGTAGCGCTCTGTATGAAAATCACTGGCTGTGCTGTGTGCAGTCTGTGGCTGGTTGGCATTGTTGTAATACCCGCCATTGTAGCGTTGGGCAGTCGGCTGTTAACAGGGCGTAGCATTGCGCAGTTCGAGGTGAGTCGCCAGCAGTGGTGGATGTGGGGAGCGAGATGGCGGAGTTTTGAGAGCGGATGATCTGGACAGAGACAGTGTAAGAGTGGATGTCATGAACTTATTGGTGTGTTGGCAGAAGAGCCAACACCGTGTTGCTAGAGGAGGCCGAAATGCACGCTTTTAAGCTCACGCAGGCTGGCGGGAGGTCTGGAAATTGACAATGTAATTAATATAGCCAATAAGGTACGTTGCTGCTGGAATACTTAACTTTAATCCACAATTGGTGTACATCGCTGTTGACGATACATGTTTTAATATCTCAATATAAACTGGTAATGGCGCTTTGCTAGGTCGTAGCAAATGAAGTAGCTGAAGGCTATGCTAATTATCGTCTCGGCAAATGAGAGCGTATTGGTCAGTGTAGCTTCGCTAGCAAAGTCGGCTGTACAACTGGGACGAGTGCTAGGAAGTATTGTTGGCAAGAGACACCGCACATTGATATAATTTTAAATAGGGCGGGAGAGGCCGCGTATGGATACATTTTAAGAAAAGAGCGGGAAAGACCGCGCATTGATACATTTTGTAATGGTAGCAGGGACTGTCTGCACCAGAAAGTATTGTTGGCAGGAGAGACCGCACTTTAGCGTTCGTAGGAAGTCAGTAGTAAGCGAGATGTGAAGCGAGATGGTAGCAGGTCTGAAGCGAGAGGTTGAGAGGAGCGGTGTGCCTGCCAGCCACTAGCTATGATTTGTAAGAGATTATAAACGGATGTACAGAGACATCAGCTATTTTCATAAGAGGAACTAATATTACTGAATTAACTTTTTGAGAAACTCCAGACTACTGAAGGTATGTTTACGAATTGCTAGTTGTAAGATTTTTGTAAAAAGTAAGTCCCATTTGAACGTTTGTAAAATCATTTCATTCAGAATATAATTAATTTTTGCCAGCAATATTGCATTACTGTTTATTATCCATCACAAAAACCATCAACGTAAAACTTTGCAAAATTTTATTGTTGTCAAGAAAAAGTTTAACTATGAATTAAGTAACTTGAGTCAAATTAATTAAATAATAACGACAGCTTTGCTATTAAAGAATAACGTCAGCTTTGGTAATAAATACAGCCACTTATTATGACAGCCCACCAGCAGCTAATAGAGTATAGTAAAACAGAGTAAGTATATTCATGTCGCAGTTCGATTAGCAGCCAGATGGCGATCCAGTAACAGTAAAAAAGGTAAGGAACATTTTTGGGTTATTGCAGATAACGACTGAGCGCCAGGACGACGACACATTCTATGTTTCTTCGAAATAATCAGTAAATCACTTTTAATAACTAGCATTTAAATTTGTATGCGAAGATTGAGAAAGAGAATTAATTTCAAAGTGAAGATTTCATTTGTTATTATTAAGGAAGAGGTAGAAATCCAAGGGAAGGTTTGATAGGTTATTGTAGAAGGGAAGGTTATCATTAACAAAAGAGATATATAGGAGACGGGAAGGTTTCAATGTCTTACTTTATAACGCCACAAAATTTTCAGCTTTGTTCTGCAGAAACACATCTCAAATGCTTCGATTCTCTTCTGCTGAGATTTTCCTGCAGTCCATGTTTCACTACCATAAAATGCTGTGCTGCAAACGTACATTTTCAGAAATTTCTTCCTCAAATGCAGACCTTTATTTAATACTAGCACACTTATCTTGGTCAGGAATGCCTGTTTTTGCTAGTGCTAGTCTGCTCCTCGCCCCGTCCGTGTTGGACTATATCTCTATCTAAGTGGCAGAATCCATTAATTTGGTCTACTTCGTGGCCACCAACTGTGGTATTAAGTTTGTCGCTGTTCTAATTTCTGCTACATGCAGTTTCTTTCGTCTTTCTCCGATTTACCCTCGGTTCATATTCTGTACTCATTAAATTTCTAGGCGCTACAGTCTGGAACCGCGCGACCGCTACGGTCGCAGGTTCGAATCCTGCGTCGGGCATGGATGTGTGTGATGTCCTTAGGTTAGTTAGGTTTAAGTAGTTCTAAGTTCTAGGAGACTGATGACCTCAGAAGTTAAGTCCCGTAGTGCTCAGAGCCATTTTGTAATCCTCCTTCACTTTCATTGACGATAACAATGTCATGAGGTAATCTTATCACTGATATCGTTTCACCTTGAATTTTCATCCCACTCTTTAATCTTCTTTTATTTCCGTCATTGCTTCTTCGATGTATAGATTGAACAGAAGCGGGAAGAGACTACATCACTGGCTTAAATACTTTGTAATCCGAGCACTTTGTTCCTGCTCTTCCAGTCTCACTGTTCCCTCTTCGTTCTTGTTCATTACCCGTCTTTTCCTAAATCTTACCCCTATTTATTTCAGAATTTTCAACATTTTGCAACATTTTACATCGGCGAACTCTTTTCTGCAGGCCAACAAATCCTATGAACGCGTCTTGACTTTTCTTCGCCTTGTTACACTGTCAACCGCAACGCCAGAACCGCCTATCTTGTGCATTTACCTATCGTAAAGTCAAACTGGTCATGTAACATATTCTCAATTTTCTTTTCCGTACTTATGTAGCTTATTCTTGTCAGCAACTTGGAAGCATGAGCTGTTAAATCGATTGTGTAAAGGTTCTCCGACTTTTCGGCTCTTGCTATCTTCGGGTTTGTGTAGGTGACGTGTTTCCGAAAGTCTGATGGCGTATCACCATACTCCTACATCTTACACATCAACGTGAACAATCGTTTTGTTGCCACTCCTCCAAATGATTGTAGGATTTTTGATGGAATGTTATCTACTCCTTCTGTCTTATTCGATATTGAGTCTTCCAAAGCTCTTTTAAACTGTGACGTCCCTGTATAATGGATTAAAGTGGTGACTATATTCTGTTGCGTCTTGCTCACTCGTCTCGCATAGGGTGCCTAAGGGATTCTGCGTTCTCAGAATGCTGTACAACAATTCAAGCAAATAACATTAGTAGTTTTATTTCTAAAAAGCCGATTTACAATACTTTATTGTACAAAGGTGTCGCAAGCCATGGGCGAAATGCAACGTAAATCCGAGTCCTTTCTATACACAATGTTCTGGCAAGTTGACACACGTCACTGATAAGTGTTCTCTCTGCTAGGCCGTGCTAATACTCTGCAATACCGTCCACTAATGTCCGTATACTGAGCCGATCAGAGCAGCAGAGGCTGGTAGCAGCAGCGCTTATATTCGCTTCGGCTTGAGGCCTCTCTTGTCGTATTGCGGTCCTATTCTGCGCACCATTGGCCGACGTCGTTTCACCGCCTTCTGTGGTCTTGTGTTCTTCGTTTTCGTTCCGGCGCTTGCGGCTACGCCAGAACCTAGTCTGATCAAAATTTCTTGTAAGTTGACGTCTGCCTCTTGCCACTACAGTGTTGGCCCACCGGCTGCCGGCTGCCGCTTGGATACAGGCGACACACAAACACAGAGGATACCTTTAGAAGTTCTGCTACATTAAGCGTAAGCGCAGCAGTGTTGGCAGCGACAGCTGTGACGTACGGCGGGAGCGCGAGGCGCTCTGCCACCACCTGTTTGTAAGTTACCAGAAAACTGTGGTAGGCAATGCTTTTTGTGGCCCTGAATTTAAACTTCTTCTAACCTCACCACAACCTCGTGATGTGCAATGAATCAGAGAAAACATCTGCCAACACTGTGCGGTAGTTATGTGAATGACTCTCAATTTGTTCAAGGCGATGAAAGTGTCTTGCTTCCATTATCTACCACACAGTCGGAACTGCCTCTCTGGTGCCTTTACCTTTTCTACGGCGAAACCAACCTCTACGAACAACTTAAGAAAAAAAATTAGTTTATCCGTGAAAGTGAATGACGATTTTTCGCTTTCATTGATTACCTGATACTATCTACACGCTGGCTACATGAGCTGACCTATTACCCTTCTGTCTTATTCGATCGTAAGTCTTCCAAATCTCTTTTAAACTGTGACGTCCCTGTACGATCGATGAAAGTGGTGACTATAGTTTGTTGGGTCTTTCCCACTCGTCTCGTATAGGGTGCCTAAGGGATTGTGCGTACGATGATAATGGAATGTAGTCTAATTAAGTCGGGTGATGCTGAGGGAATTAGATTAGGAAATGAGACGCTTAAACTAGTAAAGGAGTTTTGCTATTTGGGGAGCAAAATAACTGATGATGGTCGAAGTACAGAGGATATCAAATGTAGACTCGCAATGGCAAGGAAAGCGTTTCTGAAGAAGAGAACTTTGTTAACATCGAGTTTAGATGTAAGTTGAATTGGGGAGAAGAGGAGTTTGTGGCACAACTTGACAAGAAGAAGGGATCGGTTGGTAAGACATGTTCTGAGGCATCAAAGGATCACAAATTTAGCATTGGAGGGCAGCGTGGAGGGTAAAAATCGTAGAGGGAGACCAAGAGATGAATACACTAACCAGATTCAGAAGGATGTAGGTTGCAGTAAGTACTGGGAGATGAAGAAGCTTGCACAGGATAGAGTAGCATGAAGAGCTGCATCAAACCAGTCTCAGGACTGAAGACTACAATAACAACAACATTACCACCCGCTGAGAAACCCTCGTCGGCAGTTGCTTACAGATTTCTGGTGCCATAGCCATATTCAGAAAGAACAAATAGAATAATAGGAAGAAAAAATTAGAGAATATAAGAAGTTAGCTCGATAATGAAAATAGTGTGCCAAAGGATTAGAAATAAAAAATTACCTTTGAACAAGTTAATTCATGAAAATTAATAAACAATCGTTGTGATAACGATTTAAAAGTAAAATATTTCAAAGTACCTGACGGGATTCGAATGCAGGACGTTTTACACTATAAATGTACCTTAGCCCTTACAATACTCCGTCGCTCATAATATTCATGGCTCTGCACAACAGTCGCAGAAATAATTTGCTGCCTTCATTGTCATATGAAGCTTATCTAATGTAAGCCGATCTGTATGATGATGACAATTGCATATGTGACACCAACTCGCGTCTTGTGTGAAAGTAGCCAGTAGAGATTTGCTAGCGCTGTGTGTGAAACATGCTTCAGTTGTTGTTTGTGTCTTTTGTTCTGTGATTTTCGTGTCCGATGGAATGCGAAATAAAAAGGGACGGACTCAGGATTATGAATCCAAACACAAAAAGAAAGAAAACCAGACAAGGACTTTAGCATTTGCTGTGACCGTTTGGCAACGTAGAAGAGATCAGGCGTGATTTTGAGCGCTCTAATTATAGGAAACAATATCCAACGAGTGAATTGTCAACCATTAAGCAGTTTTAATCAGACTGTAGCTTACTTATCGTTTTCAGGAAAGTGAGCTAATTGAAATGCCACTAACGAAGGAAGAACGGTTGGCAATATTCTTTTGGCTGGTAATGGTGCTACCCGTCGAGTATTGTGTACTGTCAAAATGATGAGCAAAACACAAGTAATAGTGGAAAAATTAAGAATTTCAGAAAGACGGTTCCGTTTCCTTGCAAATACATATGGGAGACTTAATACTGCAACATATAAAAGTATATCAACACTGGTGTTAGCAGCGATGTCTGTTAAAGATACACTTTTACGTGCGCAATATCAGTCGCTATACCAGAGACAGTGAAATCAACATCTATTACTATTTTAATGAGAATTCCTGGTTACATTCCGGAATTGGTTCGTCAATACTACCAGGACAGGGAAAACAGAATCAGTGAGGACTCTTTTATATCGAAACAAGCGACAAAAAACATCAAAATGACCGTGGATAGTGAATCCTCTAGTACGGACGGTATTTCAGTGGAATTTTACAAAAGAGTTTGGTGTATCTTAGTCTTACAGTTTACTACACTGTATCATGAACTGTTGTCGGACGTCGATCTACTGGAAGCATTACGCGGGGATGACAGGACCCATTCCGAGTCGTCATCCGTAACATTCTAAGCGTATATCAAATCAGTGTGATTCCCAGCAGATCAGTCTTAGCGTACTACAGAGGCCCCGTACACGTAGCTTTAGCAACGGACCCTCTGGCGAGCTTTGATTCCACATATTTTGAAAGTGCATATGGCACAACTGTGCCTTCTTACAATCTTCGAGAGTGCTGGGATTCCTGCAGAGTCTACTAACTAAGGAACACATCGTTTCCTGTGTATTTGTTTATTCCAATCTTCCCTTAGTCCATCTCCTCGTCCCTCCTCTCTCTCTCTCCTTCCCCCTTTCTCTATCCACCTCCTCCTCCCCTCTCTTTAATCATCCTCTCTTCATCCACCTCTTCACCCTCCTCTTTCTATCCATCCCACTGTCCCTATCCATCATCTCCAACACCTCTCTCTTTGTCCATCATTCAATTTCCGTCTGTTTCACCCCCAACTTCCTGCCCTTCTTTCTGTTTATCTGCTCCTCCACCCTCTCTCTGCCTGTCTCTTCCTCCGCTGTCGCTGTCCATCTCCTCCTCTTTCCATTCTCCACCCATTTCTTTCTCTCACCGCTCTCTGTCTATCCCTTCCTCCTCCTGTCTGCGCGTGTCTCCTCTTTCCCCCCTCCCTGTGTGCCCTCCTCTCATCGCGCTCACCCTAATACAAGGCTGGTGGTTGTTAACCCTACAGTATTTCTTTCCATATTGTAACTACTATGTGTTCCAAATTTGATTGAAATCGTTCCAGGGGTTTAGGATGAGCTTTTTACCCTAGTCTTTACCTGCATACGACCATGTCAAATATGCTTCACACATATTTCAGGCGTATTTCTACACATATTTCACCTGTATGTCTAGCGACTTTCGCCCTGTAGTTTCATTTTTACGAACCTTAATGGCTTGATATCGTATCTTCTGTACTATGTGCCGTACAATAATAAAATTCTACAGATACATCTAGTGGTATATGTGCCTACTGTCTGCGACATGTATTGTGAATGGAGTTAGTAGCAAAGAAGAGATAAATTAAAACGATATGCATGACACGGTAGCTTTTTTATCGAATCCCAGTATTTGATTTCATATCTGTTGAACTATGTGTCGTGCGTTGACATATTTTTTTAGGTGTTCGGCGATAAATGTGGATACTGTCTGTGAAAAATGTTGTGAACAGATTTAGCAGCAATCAATTAATAAATTTAAACGTCTTCTATGACGTTGAAATTGCTCACACATTAAGTGTTCATGACATATATCCTGAACTAAGCGTCGGACAATGATGCAGTGCTTCTGGTACTTTCAGTGGTGTACGAGAGTAGTGTCTGTAAAATGTGTCACGAGTACCATTACTAGTGAAGAAGTAATAAATTAAAACGTCACGCTTCATGTGGCAGGTTTACTGCACGAACAGCGAAAATGAAGTAGGGGTCGTCAGTGGGAAAAGTTTCGTAAAGTTTTTAAATTATGTATACTGTCGTGAGCATCTACGGAAACTGGCTGAAGAATGCTGAAACCACAAGTAGGCTACAAGAAGCTGGACGTCCATACCTCATCACAGAACACAGTGGGCACAGGAGTCTGTCCAGCACAAAGCCCTGAGGAAACCGCTTGTAATAATGGTTGACGCGTCGGGCAATTTTATATTAAACCCGATTTTAGGATGAACTAGTTTCGCCTACGTCAAACTCGTTCATCCTGTTACCGATAGGATAAAACAGTTCAGCTTAGGTCGAATCGGTTTATCCTAGTTAGAATTTACGTGCTTTAGTAGAAACTGGTACTTCCTAGTTTGAACTAATTTTGCGTAATCGGAACACAAGTCGCTGCCTGTACAAACGGGGAATCCCCGAATCATCTCTGGCTCGCCCTTCGCGCCTCTCAACCGCTCTTCGCTCGGACTATTCTTTGTTTTGAACAGTATTTTATATGGACGAGTGCGCTTGTTAAGTTGCACGTTGTATTTAAACGATTTTATTATAATCCTAGTATAATTATTGTGAGACGTTTCATCAGGGATGAGCCTTCGTGTAATAGACAAGCCAGTCAGAAGCTGTGGAGAGAAAAGTTTCTGGACGGAATTCTGCAGAGTGAAAACAAAAAGTTTTCGCATTATAATATGTTATCAAAAAAATGGTTCAAATGGCTCTGAGCACTATGGGACTTAACTTCTGAGGTCATCAGTCCCCTAGAACTTAGAACTACTTAAACCTAACTAACCTAAGAACATCACACACACCCATGCCCGAGGCAGGATTTGAACCTGCGACCGTAGCGGTCGCGCGGTTCCAGACTGTAGCGCCTAGAACCGCTCGGCCACCACGGCCGGCAATATGTTATCAGTAGACGAATTTGCGGATTTGGTGAAACAAGTAGAAGAGGCGGAAAAGTTGGAAAAAAGGACATCATTAAAAGAAATACTGAAACGATTGCTGTTTTGAAAATTGGTGATGTGGAAAAACTCATTGTACGGTGTGAAGGAAATATAAAATACTTTGTTCCAGCTGATGAACTTTACGATGTGATTGACGCAGCTCATGTAGCTGTGGGTCATGGTGGTCGCGATAGGACGTTATCCGAGACATCAAAAAAATATGCCAATATCACAAAGGAAATGATGCCTCTATTTATCAATGTGTGATGTTTGTCACCAAAAGAAGGCAAAAAAGAAAAGAGGGCTAGTTTCAAAGCCAATCCTCTATCCGGAAATGAATAGCAGATTCCAACTCGACTTGATTGATTTCCAGACACAACCAGACGGGAATTTAAAATTCATTCTAGTTTACCAAGACCACCCACAAAATTCGTTCTCCTTCTTGCGTTAACATCAAAGAGGGCTGAAGAAGTGGTTTATCATTTGAATGACGTATTCCTAACTGTTAGGGCCCCGTGCATTCTTCAATCTGATAATGGCAAAGAATTTGTCAACAATGTTGTAAGTGAAGTCGCTAAGCTTTGGTCAGAACTGAAAATTGTGATTGGGAAAACCAACGCACAGCCAAAGTCGGGTTCCTGTTGAAAGTGCCAGCCAAGACATTGAAAATATGAAAAGTTCTCGGTTAAAGGACAACAATTCGACGAAGTGGTTAGAAGGATTAAGGTATGTCCAATTCATGAAAAATCGAGCTTACCACTCTGGCATGAAACAATCAGCTTACAAAGCATTATTCGGAATCGAACCTAGAGTAGGACTTTCCACTTCCTCGTTGCCTCAAGAAATCGTAAATGATATTCAGGATGAAGATGACCTGAAGAAGGCAATCGAAGATGACAGCAATACTGAACAGTACGAAGACAGTGATGATGATAACATTGTAAAAATTGACAAAAACGACATTTAAAATGCTAGAAAAATTGCAACAGAAAACTTAAAAAACAAGCTAAAAGAGTGAATGCTACCTCAGAAAAATCCCATCCATCAGCTTACATTGGAGACAAAGTAATCATACGTATTCCAGATGTAGATTAAGGCAGAGGTGACCTTCGATATTTGATTGGAGTAATACTTCAAAAGACTGATGAGGGCCTCTACAAAGTTGGCACCAAATATGGCATACTTCAAAAACATTATTGGAGGTATAATTTTATTAATATTTTCCATAATTTTTTAATAAAATATATTAAAATATTTGTTTTAACTTCTTCTTTATTATTTTAGAGCTGATTTCGACGTCTGAATTCAGACGTTTTCAGATGTGGTAGATTTTAACCAAGATATTGAAATATCTTTAAGGACTGCAGCCACAAAACATTCTGTTGGATAAGGGTAAAGCTTCGTGAAATGCGTTGCATGAAAAAATGTACAACAAACCAGTGCAATTATAAGAAAAACCAAGTACTCTGCAATTCTAAGTGCCATCAAAGTAAACCTTGCAACAATAATTAAATGAGCAAATTGCAGATAAGGTGATTTCTGTAAGTTGATCTAGTGACAGATGTAAATTTACTGATTAGTTAAAAAGAACTTTAATGAATCATATTGACTATTTTATTTCATACTCCTTTATTCAGCCAATACTTTCACTGTGCTGTCTTCAACTGAAACTGAAATAGAGCCTAGGAGACAATTTCACCTATTTTGAAATCGGCTGTGTGCCATATAAATGAGATGCCGTCTGGGCTTCGTGGTCATGCTAGTATCATACCAGTGATGGACGGAGAAGGTTGAGAAGGCTATCTCCATTCACAGAATTTTAATGAAACCGACAACCTGCTACACTATGTCCAGAACTGATCGTCCCCCGTGGTTCTGAGTCGACTGGAAGGCACGAAGCAGTGGCTTAGGACGTTCTGTGACAAGCGAGGCCGAGACTTCCTCGACTCGCTGAAAGATGAAGGGTCCCCCAAACTGTGTCGTGTGTGCACCATGCGTCAAAAACTGCCAGCCAGGTTTGGTTTGCCTCCTGTGACAATCTCTTCATGTCAGAGAAGCACTAGCAACCTACCTCCTCAATTATTTGCTGGATATATTCCAGTCTCTATCTCCCCTTACAGTTTTTTTTTCCTTCTACCGCTTCCTTTAGTACCATGGAAGTTAATCCATAATGTCTTAATAGATGTCCTTAAACAAAGAACTAATATATTTAGAAATATAGATAAAGAGGCAACAGTGTCATATGTCAGTGAGGGATGTGAAAATTCTATCTCTAGCCAGGAGTATGTAGAGGAACTGTAGCTGAAGTTTAGAAGAACAATTGACCATGCGCAGAAAATATAAGAAGTTAATTACGAGGGCCGTCCATAGTATGAAGTCCCTTCTAAATAAACAGCGACTATTGCACAAGATGTGTAAAACAAACATAAATGCTAAATTAAACAAGTTGCCTATCAAAAGGCAATGTTTGAAGCCTTCGACAACTGCCGTAGCTGAACCTTACCGACAGACGTCGCACGAAATGCAAATGATTTCTGTTCATATGTCAGAGTTAAGCTTCACATGTTTATAAATAACACAGGAAAGCAAAAGTAACAGTAATGAATCCCGTATTAAAATGTTCCGTTAAAGACGATATTCCAGCAGGAGCAATGCCCCAATTTAGTTCTCCACCTTCTGCAAAGATTTTCTTCCTGTTTTGCACGTTCACTTTAAATACGGTGTACAGCTTTCTGCTGTCGTGAACAACTCTGTCATGACGTGATGCATATGAGCTGAGTGGAAACATTTTTGGTAACACCAGAAAACAAACAGGCGCATGAAATAAACTTTTTTATGCAAACAAGTTATTGCTTTATGGAGCAGCTGTTACCAAAATAAATAAAACTCTTGCTACATAAAAATTATCACGGAGCAAAATGATCATATATGCACAAAAATGAACGAAAACGCTGAAAATTTTAAATGAATAGTACTCATTTTCTGGATTATCTCAAACGTAAAAATTTAATTAAAGTACAGGCAGCAGCTGTGACACCAGCTACCCAACAGCTTAGGAAACAAGTTTAACATTCCATTCTCTCAAATAAATAGGTATCATACCCGGAAGCATTACAGTCATTTACGAAAAACCTAGTGCAACTTACATTCTGCATGCGTGAGACAAAAACTGAAAAAATGCAAGGCTTTGCTACACAAACATATGAAACTAATGTTTGATTACACCAAGCATCACGGAAACGCTCCAAACATATGCAGTATCAGAAAAGTGTTCTGTGTTACGCTGCGGACCCTTGAGCCATAAGGTTTTCATTGTACTGTCCGTCATAAACCATCATACTGTAAACAAAAATTCTGTGAGTGATTCTGCTAATCGAACAGTCCGTATTTAAACCAAAGGTATTATTTTATCTAAGGAATCTACCTGTGGAAAGTAATGGCAGAATTACCACTTGTGTTTCTGTATTTGTAGGAAATACGATTACCCATTTCAACTAATTTACGTTTGTAATTCGATGAATAACGCTACAATGCACCCGCGCTACCCACAATGTTTTGGTTTCAAACATATGGCGAAGCCAGGAAGTCGTGGCTTCACATTTGCATCACTAATGATATCTGCAATCATCCTAGACTCCAATTTTAGACGGGCTACCAAGCACTGGTCACTTCCGGCATCTCAGAACAAGGTGCGCTGAACGTCTTAGGTTCGTGCGCAAGTACGTAGCGTTTTAGTTCTGCCTGATGGTATTCCGATTGCAATGGGTTTACTTACCAGTTGTAATTTTTTATCTGTAGTTCATTGTTGCTATTTAAGTTTACATATCTTCGTTTTGTCATTGGGAGATAGTGATTGTAGCCGTGGACGCTAGAAAGAGTACTGCCAAGTGGAAAAATTGGAACATTTCCGATATATTCTTCTGTTTCAGTTCAATAGAGAGGTAAAAGCAGTGGAGGCAGCTCGAAACGTCTGTACTGTGTATGGTGATAATGTTATTGGACAGATCACGGCAAGGAAACGGTTTACTCCTTTTAAGGAGGATCGTTTTGATTACTAATGTCTCTCCACACTCATGAAGATCTTCGAGGTCCGACGAAGGTCGTTCAAAGGCATTAATCCACAATGACCCTTGTCATTCAGCTCGAGAACTTTCAAATACGATGAACTGTGACAATTCCACCATCGCGCGACATTTATGTGCAGTGAGGAAGGTTGAAAAGTCAGGTGTATGGGTACCGCATGCTTTAAGCAAAATTCATAAAGATCAGCTGGTGCTCGTATGTGTATCTCTACCTGCTCTTCTTCAATTGGCTGATGAACAACATCAACCATTCATATCCTGCACCGGTAGTGCTGACGAGGAACGGAGTCTTCACGCTGACACAAGGAAAAGATGGGAATGGCTGAGCCCAGAGAAAGCAAAAACTCCCCATACAGAGACCTGAGCGCACCCACAAAAGATAATGTTATGCATCTGTTGGAACAGTGACACTGTGGTGTAACACCAACTGCTTCGTCGAGTTGTAACTATCACTGCCGTCATTTATTGGCAACAACTGAGACGTCTTACAGACACAATCCAAGAACAACGATCAGGAAGACTGCGTGAAGTCATGCTACTACACGAAAACCGGGCCCGCGTTCTGGTAGACAGACAGGACACACTATACGGGAAATTGGCTGGGAAGACATTCCACACCCTCCATATTCAAATGATTTTGCGCCTCGAACATGACGAGTTCTCCACCTCAAAACCACGTGATATCTACAGTTTCGGTATCAAAAGGTTACCCCAGCGTTGACAGACTGTCATAGATAGTGAAGGAGAACATATTATTGATGAATAAAGTCTCATTAGTAATCAAAACGTACTCAGTCGCGGTTTCTATGTCGACCATTTTGATTAATAATCAGCATTGACGGCCCAAGACTTCCGGCATAAGCTCATTCCCCCCACGGCCTCGCCAAAGAGGGCGAAGGAGCAGGCAGAGCTTCAGAGCAAGCTCTTGGCCTAAGGGTGGCAAACTGCCCCTAAAGGCGGAAGAATCAGCAACGATCAACGGCATAGGATGCAGAAGGCAATGGGAACCACTGCATTAAAGTCAGGTAACGTGTATCCGCAGGACATGTGGTCTGCAACTGAAAAAAATGTTGATCTCGCCATTGGCAAAAGATTCCGGAATAGTCCACCATTCGGATCTCCGGGAGGGGACTGCCAAGGGGGATGTGACCGTGAGAAAAAGATTCAATAATCAACGAAAGGATAAAGTTCTACGAGTCGGGCGTGGAATGTCATAAGACTGACCGCGGTAAGGAAACTAGAAAATCCGAAAAGGGGAATGCAAAGGCTCAATCTAGATACAGTAGGGATCAATGAAGTTAAATGGAAAGACGACTAGGATTTCTGGTCACATGAGTATAGGGTACTATCAACAGCGGCACAGGAGTATGATTCGTTAAAAACAGGAAGGCAGGGCAGAAAGTGTGTTACTCTGAACAGTTCAGTATTAAGGATGTTCTTATTAGAATCGACCGCAACGGCCTTGCCGCAGTGGATGCACCGGTTCCTGTCAGATCACCGAAGTAAAGCGCTGTCGGGCGTAGCAGGCATTTGGATGGGTGACCATCCGGGCCACCATGCACTGTTGCCATTTTTCGGAGTGCACTCAACTTCGTTATGCCAGCTGAGGAGTTACTCGACCGAACAGTAGCGGCTCCGGTCAAAGAAAACCATAAAGAGCTCAAAGAGAATTCCACTGTTAAATGCAGAGGAGAGAGTATATAGGGGGAATGAACACATCGAAAGCCTCTATGAGGGGGAAGATTTGTCTGATGCAATAGAAGAAGAAACATGATTTGAAAGAGGTTGGGGATTCAGTATTAGAACTTGAAAGAGCTTTGGAGGGCTTAAGATAAAATAAGGCAGAAGGGATAGGTAACATTTCATTAGAATTTCTGACGTCATTGGGGGAAGTGGCAACGAAACAACCGTTCACGTTGGTGTGTAGAATGTATGAGTCTGGCGACATGCCATTACACTATCGGAAAAGTATCATCCACACAATTCCGAAGACTGAAAGAGCTGACAACTGCGAGAATTATTGCACAATCAGCCTAACAGCTCATACATCCAAGTTGCTGACAAGTATACTATACAGAAGAATGGAAAATTAAACTGAGGATGTGCTAGAAGACGATCAGTTTGGCCTTAGAAAAGGTAAGGGCACGAGAGAGGCAATTCTGACATTGCAGTTGATAATGGCAGCAAGACTAAAGAGAAATCAAGACACTTTCATAAGATTTGTCGACCTGGAAAAGCCATTCTATAACGTAAAATGGTGCAAGATGTTCGCAATTCTGAGAATTCTTCTATTGCATCCTCTCTATAGGGAGAGACGGATAATATCCAATAGGTACAAGAGCCAAGAGGGACTAATAAGAGTGGACGATCAAGAAAGAAGTGCTTGTATTAAAAAGAGTGTAAGTCAGAATGTAGTCTTTCGCTTCTATTTTTCAGTCTGTACATCGAAGAAGCAATGATGGAAATAAAAAGAAGGTTCAGGGATGGAACTAAAATTCAAAGTGAAAGGATACCTATGATACGATTCGCTGATGACATTGCTATCCTGAGTGAAAGTGAAGAAGACTTACATAATCCGCTGAACGTAATTAACAATGTAATGAGCAAAGAATATGTATTGAGATTAAAGCGAAGGAAGACGAAAGTAGTGAAAAGTACTAGACATGAGAACAGGGAGAAACTTAATATCAGGATTGATGATCACTAAGTAGATGAAGTTCAGGAACTCTGCTAGCTTGGCAGCGAAATAACTAATGACGGACGGAGCAAGGAGGACATCGAAAGCAAACTAGCACTGACAAATAGGGCATTCCTTGCCAAGAAAAGTCAACTAGTATCAAAGGTAGGCCTTAAATTGAGGAAGAAGTTTCCGAGAATGTACAGTCTTAGACAAAAAAAAAATGGCCGCCGGCCGGCCGCCACAGAGACTAAGTCCGAGTCGTTCACTTAAGGTGGCCAATAAAACTGACCGCCCCTGACAACTCTAAGTCCGGCCATCTGCACAATATGACAACACTGTAAGATGCAGAAGTGTTAGGAGGAAGTGTTGTCTACTTCCGAGATGATGTGGTTCCAGTGGGCCCGTGGTCTTGCGGTAATCGTCATGCAATCTAAAATTAGAGTCACGTGTTCGAGTCCAACTGATTTTTTTATTTTTTATTTTTTACCACATTTCGGTTTAAACTTATGAGTGTGATTGAACATCGAAGACAATTCGCTTAACATTCTACCCACCCGCAATAACAGGTATTTCAGAAACAATTCCGCATGACAGCTCGTGGTTGCGTCGCGATCATAACAGCTTAAACTCGGGCGTTTCCTCGCGCTGCAGCGGCTACCGGCAACCGGCCAGACGCCACCTACCGCCTGAAATTCGGCACCGCCCATGTGAAAACGGCGCCACGCTGTCAGTGTATGTATCAATGCCATTTTTGAATTTGAAGTTCTAGTTAGTATCTTGCAGTTAAGCATTGGATTTTGCATACCTGAAAATCATGCACTACGGTTAAGCATTGTAAAATTGAGTCGCAAGTGGATGAAGGTGTAACATCTGCAACACAATATATACTTTGCTATAACTGAGGGGTGAATGTAGAGGAGGCAGCTAGAAAGATTTGAACTGTGTTTGGAGCGAGTGCTTTTGGGAAAAATAAGCCAGAAAAAGATATTCTTGTTTCAACAAAGATCGTTCTGGCATGAATGATTTTCCACATTAAGGAAGTCTCGACTACTGATATATGTAACAGAATACCATTTTTCCATCATGCTACATTATCATTCAACAGGCAAAGTTCAGAAGTCTGGTGTAGGAGTACTTCATGCTCTAATTCGAAACAACAATAATCAACGGAGTGACTATTATTGAACGTCATCAAGTCGCTCATTGAACATTCCTTTGCAGTACTGTTACTGGTGACGTGTTGTGATGCCTCTATCGTTAACTTCCTAAGAAGAAATGAAAGGCTGAGCCCCACCAAAAGACGTAGATTAGAGCAAAGAGTAGTGTGAACATAATATTTTACATTTGATATCTCCAAAAGTGTGTTTTGGACTACTAATTCTGCCCCAAGGGGTGTGGGCAACACAGCTGGAATTTGTTGTCAACGATTGAGACACCTTTCGGTCGCAGTGTAAGAAAGTCGAACAACAAAACTACATCACCTTTGCTACTGCATGATAACTCACTCTGTTGATTTTGAGAAACAAAACTATCCAGGATATTGATAGGAAAGTAGACTCTCAGACACTTGTATTGTTAGGAAAGTCCTCTCTCAAACACTTGTCCCTCTCGTCATGTATTCGTAAAATTTTACCTTTCCCGCTCTTGATCGATCAACCGTCAAGGCAATTTATTTCTAGACGAAAATACTCTTAAAACTACTAGGGTTGAACGAGCTCGTTAAAACAAGTAGGTTTCTACGGGCGTAGAATTTGTAAACAACTGTAGCATTGTCGGATTGTTTTAGATATCGTGAAAGATAATTCAGCTGCTGATTAATTTCTCTTTGATGATTACTGTTGCGTTTAGAAAACTAATGGAAAATGCAAATAAAATATTCATTTCACTAATACAAATTAAATTCGGCTTACTGCAGAAACATCACGACAGCAGTCCATCTTAATAAAGCAGTTAAGTTCAAAAATGGTTCAAAGGGCTCTGAGCACTATGGGACTTAACTTCTGAGGTCAGCAGTCCCCTACAACTTAGAACTAGTTAAACCTAACTAACCTAAAGACATCACACACATCCATGCCCGAGGCAGGATTCGAACCTGCAACCGTAGTGGTCGCGCGGTTCCAGACTGTAGCGATGCATTCAGTGTCTGTTAGACGATTGATCCAATTTTAACACGAATTAGTAGGATATTACCGACTTTTGACTGCGAAAAGATCTGTATTTACTTCATTTCCTGTATCATTCGCAAGCCTTATGAAAATGTGGCATTTTATAGATAAAATTATGTATTAACAACAACAAAAAATATGTCAGCAGAAAACAAAAGTGGCATTATGAAATTGGCAGTACCGTGAGGTTTTCGCTCTGACACTAAGGGTTACTGTAAGTAGCAAGACGAATTTTGCTCGAGCGTTATCTTACGATTCCCTTATTGAGTTTGTACCTGCCTGCTTGTAGCTCTACTACAAAAGAATTAAAAATCTGGCTTTCAGCGAGTCTAGAAAGGCGAACGACAGCAGCTTGCACCTGGTAGCCAAGCATGTTACCTGAGAAATGGTATTTTCCTAAAGTGGGAAGACATTCTTTTGTGGTTGGATTGTTGGCAAATATCAGTAAGACGTTTGCCGTTGGTCTAAGCGTTTCGGTGTGTTGAATTTGTACCAATGATTTTTCTACAGGTTTTTCTGTCCCAAATAGAGAGTTGCAGTCTCCCATTAGTATTTTCACATCATCTTGGTGAATTTTGCTCATAGTATTTTGGAGTGTGTTCCACAATTTTTCGTCATTTTTGGTGTTTTTCTTATTTTCGATGTTGGTGGGGGCATGTGCATTGATGGGTGTATATTTTTTACTGGGGCTCTGAATGAGCATATTCCTAAGTCGATTGTTGATGGCTGTGATTTCTTTGACAGAGTTTATGATAGATCTGTGTTCGAGAAAAGCAATGCCGAATATTGGTACGCCTTTCGCTACCTTTTGTTGTATTTGGCTCTTGAAAATGAAATGGTTTCCGTAATGCAAGGTTTCATTGTCAGTTAGTTGTGGTTCTTGAAGAGCAATGATGAGAATTTCTGTCGGTAGATTTATTATTTAATATTATTTAGTTTTCGTATTTGGATCAATGTATCGTTGTTTAGTTGTAAAAAAAAAAAAAACACACGCACACCCATGCCCGAGGGAGGACTCTAACCTTCGCCGGGACCAGCCGAACAGTCCATGACTGCTGCGCACTTGACCGCTCGGCTAATCCCGCGCGGCGTGTAGTTTTTAAATGCATGTTTTCTGCTTGTAGGTAAATTTAGAGGAGATCTTCAATATTCTCTGCCGTGCTAACCTGGACTCCCCAGAATACGAAATTCCAACTGCTGCCTGTCGACAGCCGGGTTGTGTACCACCTGGGGTAAAGTTGACTTTGCTTACACAGTGCATGTTTGCTTGTGTTTCATTGGTGTGGCCTGGGTGATTCCAGGACCGGACAGGACCAGAGGGTGTTGGAGCCTTTGGAAGCAAGCAAATATTTTCAGCCGAGCTCATTGAGCTAACAGACGGTGACCAGAGTAGCGGTGGTTTTCACTCAGACGTGTCTGGATTTTGAGTTCAACGGATTGAGTAGCCGTTCAGGATTGTGTTAGTATTTCGTTCACCCCAAGTATTTGATTTCCTCGGTACCACCCATATGGGGGATGGTTTCCCCTGTCGGCCCCATGAGATTTTTATTATTATTATTATTATTATTATTGTCATGTCATCAGCAAATCCGATATGGTGCATCTTCCTACCACTGAAATAGATGTGCGTTGTTCGATTCAGTATTTCCGTCACATAAATATGGGTTATAATTACGTGTCATTGCTGCTAGTAGACATATTTCTCACTTTTTCTTAGGCAGTTCCTGCCTGTTACTCCATCATTGGAATTTATGTGCGCAGCATTGTTGCAATACAGACGTTAAAATTATTCGATTTCTATAATTTCATTTCGATACCAGATCGCTCTAATCGGATGCAGCCAGTCAGGCCTGATGTGGATATCCGAATACGACTCTCATCATTTGATAGACTGGGTAAACCACATTCTTAATCGGACGGTTGAATCTAGATCACTTATTTATGAAAGGGCCTTAATTCTTAAACACTGTGGAAAATAATAATACAATGTGCTTATTACTAATATGTTATTTAAACATAAATATATGAACGAACGAGATAACAGTTTATTTACAGGAGCAGAGCCCCATCCTTCATAGCAAAGCAGTGCGAGATTGGTTTCAGGGCCAAGAGAGGATAAAGCTGTTGCCGTTTGTTCCACGATCACCGAACATAAACCAGATAGAGAATATGTGGGCAGAGGTAACAAGGTCATTGCCATTTGGACCTACAAATGCAAGCGACCTTTGGACGAATATAGAAAACGTATGGTGGGAAGTAAACCATCACGCTATACTGTCGACGTCTTGATGATATCATTGCCCCTACGCCTTCGAGAAATCTTACGTAATGATCGTGGGTGGTTTGGTTACTAAAAGTATACTCGTCCACAAAACCCATGTGGACAATAGTCGGTCAAGCTTTGCTTTGTCGCAGTTCTTTAGATACAAGTCCATTTGCTTTCAGTCTCCTCCTTACAATTCTTGCAATGCAAGGTAATTGAAAAATCTCACCCACTCGACGCCAACTGAGGAATTGACTGGTGCATGTGTTGTTCAACACACCGTAGTTGTCACCCTCACTGGAATCAATGACTGTGTATGTGTGTGTGTGTGTGTGTGTGTGTGTGTGTGTGTGTGTGTATGTGTGTGCGTGTTTTCGTGTTCACACACAAGCTGAATCAATAGTATTAACATTAGAGAGACAACCAACAATAAATATTGCATCAAATATGACTAAAGTACTTTAATGCGACGGAAAGTGACAAACTGAATTTTTACCCAACCTACGACCTGCATATTACGTTAAGTAAGATGTATTAACTCCATAGTATCGTTAGCAGAGACGGTGCGCTCGTGTTTCGAGGCTCGCGACAGGTGCAGCGATTAGCAGTGCCCAATGCCGCCGCGATTTGTTTATGTTGGCTGAGCGTGGACACTGCAGCAGACGCTTCGCCATAAACAGAAAGAAATCACCTTGGCTCTGACTGCAGTGAGCGGATATCACTGCCTGTGTGTTCTTATAGTAACTAACGTGAGACTCTACTCACAGGTGCCATGGAGCAATTGCAACGGGTATCATGTCATTAGTCATCAGAATATTAACCAGTGATGAAATGTCCACTCCATTTGAATCCCAAGAAAATAGGAACCTTCTCACAAAGGAAGGTGAGTTGATACCAAAATTTATCCAACATACAAAAATTAACTGCAGTGCTTTCATGTATGCAGTAGTAGCACACAAGGAAATATTATGTCTTTGAAGCGTATATTTCATTTCCCGTTCTCATATTAACGCCCTTGTTTTAGTATGAAGTGAGAAAATAAACACGAGAAACTAAAGTTCCTGAGAAGCATGTCAGTCATTTCCTCATCTCATATCATAACTTTTATTTTAGTATGAAGTAAAAAATAATCAGTTTAAGGTTGTGAAGCATAATATGACACCAGATTCTCATGGTAGGCGCTATCGGAAACGCAAAAAGCAGGGAGCTGTCCATTCTTTTGTCCAACAGTCTGTCTCCTTTCATGCATTACTCCCGCTAGGAGATTCTTATTTAAGGACTTGTGGGCATCATGTTCTTCAGCAGATCAAGCCTTGTGTTATTGTGCTAATTACGGTATGGAAAAAATGCAACAGAGACGATTTCCCCTAAAGCAGTGGGGATATTTGCAAATGTCTGTATTCAGCTATGACTGCCAGCTGCCACAACACTTCACAGAATCCATGCGGCAGGCAACACAACTGTGTGTGCACTTCAGACTTCATTCAGTAAGAATCAGGAGATGGATGGAAACGTCAAATTTCCGAGTCGTATTCAATCCAGAATGAGTTGTTATTAAGGTAGTTGAGCGTTCTAGCAATTACACTTTTGTAATTCACATATGAGTATTCCGATAGCCAAAAGAACCCGTTAGTGTGAAACTATCGGGAACTGCATTAATATCAAACTGCAAGAACTTGAGACAATACGTGGACTCTTCTCTTCGCTGGGTGACCTATTACTGTTATTTAGCATTCTCTCCGTCCTAGACGTAATGCAAATGGAACTTCAGAGGCGCTTTCCGCTATTCTTGACAAACATCAGCAACTTGTAATCACGGCGAGTTACAACTGCGTGATGATATGGCTCAGGTTGTCAGTAGTTGCGGTGGTGTTATGCTGTCAAACTGCTTACAGTAACGTTAATGGTGTCCCACATAATTTCGCGCTGACTACCTACTTAAGTAAAGATAGTGTTTTGGCGTCGTCGCTTCTCTTTATTTGGCCTCAGCTTGAGTAATCCCATTTAAAGAACATAGTACTCCATTTGCGGGCTGCTAATGATACAGTATGACTACAGAGATCATCGTGCGGCTATTACATTAAGTCTGGAATGAATTGCTTAACAAATATTACCCTCAGCTATGCAGCTGCAACGACTCATTACACAGGTACTCTATGTTTCACTTGGTTAAGGGATCAGTTCGCTGCAATCCTGCTTCTACTGATCGTAAATACTTGTATACTTCATAAATGGTTCAAATGGCTCTGAGCACTATGGGACTTAACTTCTGAGGTCATCAGTCCACTATAACTTAGAACTACTTAAACCTAGCTAACCTAATGACATCAGACACATCCATGCCCGAGACAGGATTCGAACCTGCGACCGTAGCGGTCGCGCGGTTCCAGACTAGCGCCTAGAACCGCTCAGCCACCCACCCCGGCCGGCATACTTGTATACTGACCATTCGTTATTTGGCTAAATATGAACTACAATCCGATTCGCATATATATGACATGGGTTAGCGCCGCCACAAAGCAATGACTAAGGGTTGGATGCCGTTGAAGTCCCGATACACTGATGGCAAGACAAAAGTTCGCAAATCACTTCTACTGCCTCAAAAAACAATTGCATCTTAAATATCGAAGGACCGACGTCCACACTGTCACAGCGCGTTGAAATACAGCTAAGACGGAAGATGAATATTTGTGACCGACTGGGCTTCGAACCTGGACCTCCTGCTAACTAGACAGACATGCTGATCACTGCACTATTACTTTTTTAAAAAAGTTTGAGAAGACTTTCAGCACCAGGTAGGCGGATGCAAAGAGGGCAGGGGTCGAAGATCCGAGGCCTGGCCTCAATGCCTCCCCCATACCTGTCACTGAGCAGCTGCATTATTTCCATGTATTCCATGTTTGCACCCATATATACCTTTAAATTGTGGAACAGAATTGAGGTAGTAATTAAGGTAAAATAAATTACAGAGCCGCCTCCAATGGCGTGCGTTCCTTGTAGAACATAACTTCTAACAGTGAAAAGGGTGACGGAATAATACACAACAAACATTTATTCAGAAATATATTCACAATTTAAGTTACTTGCGCTGGATGGATATGAGGTCTGTGAGGAAGCCATTTATTTTTCAACAAATGAAAAAAATTTCGGAGCCGGAGGAGTTTTGCCAAACTAGAACAGTTATGATTTTAGAACCAACGTAGAAGAATTTTCCAGGAATTAAAAAATGTTAAAGAGTAGTATTCTGCTTCTAATAATAAAAACTGTCCACCTCTTCGTAGCCCACATAAAGCAATAGATAAAAACATTTGAAACCATTCCTTATATTTGTTATTCGAATTCAGCGTAAAATGTTCTTCTGCAATGTAAAACATGTAGTCTTCTAAGTTCTGTTTGTTACGACGTAAAACACAAACTGTCCCAGAGGCCACGAATAACTTTTATTCTTTGCGGACGGGTAACATTTTCAGTCGGGTTGTAAAGTTTCAGTTATCTGTATATGACTTTCTGAGGTTCTGTTGATAGTGCTAATTTCTTCCTAGTCCAATTCCAAATTCTGATTCTATTTTCACATAAGATGATGTGCGCTACAGTTTCTACAAGCCGACATTCGTCGCAGTATGGAGATGGTCTCAATTTGATTTTCCATAATCGTTCCGCTGAGGGAATGGTTTCGTTTACAACGTCGCACCATACGGCACTGACTCTAGTTGGTAGAATTTTATTGTTGATATTTTTCCAGACGTTCCTCCATTTTTTTGTAGGTTAATTTACAGGGATTGGTTTGTGAATACGATTTCTGGTAATATAATCATAGACGGTTCTAGTGTTGGTTTGTGCTGGTGGAAGTCTTATACAGCTCCAATCGCCATAGAACTTTCGGACGTAACCTAGGCTGGCATACTACATTAACTGGAGCGTTCCAAAACCATGATCAAACGAGAGGAACAGAAGTTTCGTGATGCCTGTCTTAGTGTCATGTATTAGTTTAAAAGCACGTCTTTAATTCCAAGTCCTCCGTTTTGCCTCTGCAAATATATTTTGTTTCCACACATACCAAGAGGCTACAGCTAATATTTTATGTGCAGTGACCTACAGTATCGGTAAGACTACTGCGACATGATATATTTCGCTAAGTATGTATGTATTTATAAAGTGAACTTTCTGCAGTCGGTCTAACAATCGCATGTCGTGGTCTTTCAACAAGGTTCCGATGACATTAAGTTTCCGCTCCCAATTATTCGTGGCCATGCGCTTGGGAATCGCCCTTAACCTCAAGCCGAGTTGGAGTCTCTTTTCAGTTACACCTAACCAGTGCGCACCTGTTGCACTATTGTAAGAACCGAGATACAGGTTCATTTGGCTACAAGAATGCGCATGTTCCTCCAGCATGTCGGGTCTCCTGCACATTCTAGTCGTCAGGTCACACATTATCCAAACCAAACATTTCCCGGAAGGTGAATCTATAGATATGGGCACTTTTCTAGGCCTTCAAGGTCCTCGGACCTTATCTCTATGGATTTTTGCCTCCTGGGATGGTTAAAGGCGAAGTCTACAAATAAAAAGTAAACCCAAGAGCCGATTTGATCGTTCGGGTTATGAATAGTGCAGCCCTCATAAAATAACGCAAAGACGACCTCAGTAGAGCTACACGTAGTGTTATCAAGAGAAGTCAAATGTGCATTGAAGTTGGTTGGTGAATTCTTGAAAATCAACTTTGAATGTCCTCATTCGCCTTTACTTTGACTTTGTTAGCGTTACGTACTAACAGCTGTATCTTTGTACTCAATAAAAAGTGGACGCATTTATATGGAGTTTTTTTCGTCTGTACTACCACCTGCTAAAATATCTACTATTCCTCCTGAAACATCCTGTATATGGATATATGTGTGGTGTCTGTTCTTTCGGACATGTTCGAAAGAAAATGCTTCATGGCATTCAGCAACGACCTAAGATCTAGTTGCAGGGGCTGATAGAGATTTCAGAGCTGCTTGGCTGTCTGAATAAAAGTAAAATCTACGGTTTTTGTAGGCTCTACTCTAATTTTCCTCCGTGCACATGCTGACAGAAAAAAAACGTGTAATACTGTGGCCATCATCCCTAAAGAGATTCTAGGCGGTACACCAGACCTGGTACTTTCATTTGTTTTCGACCTGTCAGTAAACCGCTATATTATGGCTCTTGCACGGTGTTGTGGTTCGTTTTTCCACTGCTCCCTGCTTCCAACTGTTACGTGGCAACGTCTATTGAAACAGCTAGAAGTTATTGTGTAGTTAGTCGGCATTTCCCCAGCCATCGCCTTACTGATTTGGGATTCCGTATATTCTAACTATATCCAATTATTTCCAATTTTTAGCCCTTATGTCCCTGTCACTGCCTCCATTTTAAGCCACAGGTGTAAGGCGGGCATGTCTAGCATAATATCCATTCCAAGAGCTGCTAATTCCATCAGTTTGTGAAAGCAGGCCAGTCTCTGCACTTTGCCAGACTTCCTAGCAGCCACCTTCTGTTCGACTTTGTTGATATTATAGGCCAATAAATTATCATTGGTCTTTCTGCAGGGATGTATATCCAGTACGTACTGGATTTAGACCCCAGTTTACCCTACAGCAGTTTCTAGTGCTTATAAGATTATCTTTCGCAGTGGAAAACATTCTTTATGTGAGGGGTTCATAATAGTTTTCCATCCAGGGCTACCTCTAGATACACTACAACCCTCTCTAAAGATTTTTCGTTGGGCTCGTCTTTAAATACTTTTTCACAATGTTCAGTGCACATAGGTGAATAGATCGTCTACTTACTCTTTTCAAGAGTAGTCTCCCGCATTCAGCTCATCTATGAGTTCATTCACCACTAGGTTCTTCATCTCTAACCATGTACTCGAAAAATGGTTCAAATGGCTCTGAGCACTAGGGGACTCAACATCTATGGTCATCAGTCCCCTAGAACTTAGAACTACTTAAACCTAACCAACCTAAGGACATCACACAACACCCAGTCATCACGAGGCAGAGAAAATCCCTGACCCCGCCGGGAATTACTCGACATCCAGGAGGATACAGAAAACACCCATAAAGGGTAGTGCTTTTTCCACCTTCCCAACAAGTTGGTGAAGTGTTGCTTCACATGATTTGCTTCGCAAGTATTATGAAAATGTTGCAACTCATAGATAAAACTATGTATTCACAACAACAAAAAATACACTCCTGGAAATGGAAAAAAGAACACATTGACACCGGTGTGTCAGACCCACCGTACTTGCTCCGGACACTGCGAGAGGGCTGTACAAGCAATGATCACACGCACGGCACAGCGGACACACCAGGAACCGCGGTGTTGGCCGTCGAATGGCGCTAGCTGCGCAGCATTTGTGCACCGCCGCCGTCAGTGTCAGCCAGTTTGCCGTGGCATACGGAGCTCCATCGCAGTCTTTAACACTGGTAGCATGCCGCGACAGCGTGGATGTGAACCGTATGTGCAGTTGACGGACTTTGAGCGAGGGCGTATAGTGGGCATGCGGGAGGCCGGGTGGACGTACCGCCGAATTGCTCAACATGTGGGGCGTGAGGTCTCCACAGTACATCGATGTTGTCGCCAGTGGTCGGCGGAAGGTGCACGTGCCCGTCGACCTGGGACCGGACCGCAGCGACGCACGGATGCACGCCAAGACCGTAGGATCCTACGCAGTGCCGTAGGGGACCGCACCGCCACTTCCCAGCAAATTAGGGACACTGTTGCTCCTGGGGTATCGGCGAGGACCATTCGCAACCGTCTCCATGAAGCTGGGCTACGGTCCCGCACACCGTTAGGCCGTCTTCCGCTCACGCCCCAACATCGTGCAGCCCGCCTCCAGTGGTGTCGCGACAGGCGTGAATGGAGGGACGAATGGAGACGTGTCGTCTTCAGCGATGAGAGTCGCTTCTGCCTTGGTGCCAATGATGGTCGTATGCGTGTTTGGCGCCGTGCAGGTGAGCGCCACAATCAGGACTGCATACGACCGAGGCAAACAGGGCCAACACCCGGCATCATGGTGTGGGGAGCGATCTCCTACACTGGCCGTACACCACAAATGATCGTCGAGGGGACACTGAATAGTGCACGGTTCATCCAAACCGTCATCGAACCCATCGTTCTACCTTTCCTAGACCGGCAAGGGAACTTGCTGTTCCAACAGGACAATGCACGTCCGCATGTATCCCGTACCACCCAACGTGCTCTTGAAGGTGTAAGTCAACTACCCTGGCCAGCAAGATCTCCGGATCTGTCCCCCATTGAGCATGTTTGGGACTGGATGAAGCGTCGTCTCACGGGGTCTGCACGTCCAGCACGAACGCTGGTCCAACTGAGGCGCCAGGTGGAAATGGCATGGCAAGCCGTTCCACAGGACTACATCCAGCATCTCTACGAGCGTCTCCTGCATTGCTGCGAAAGGTGGATATACACTGTACTAGTGCCGACATTGTGCATGCTCTGTTGCCTGTGTCTATGTGCCTGTGGTTCTGTCAGTGTGATCATGTGATGTATCTGACGCCAGGAATGTGTCAATAAAGTTTACCCTTCCTGGGACAATGAATTCACGGTGTTCTTATTTCAATTTCCAGGAGTGTATGTCGGCAGAAAACAAAAATGTGGCAGTATGAATTTGACAGTACCTCAAGGTTTTCGCTCTGACACTAAGGGTTACTAAAAGAAACAAGACGAAATTTGCTAAGGCGTTGTCTTACGATTCCCTCATTGAATTTGTATCTGCCTGCTTGTAGCTCTGCTACAAAAAAATTAAAAATCTGGCTTTCGCCGAGGCTCGAAAGGCGAACAGAGGCAGCATGCACCTGACAGGCAAGCACGTTACCTTTTTGTAAACAAAACTGAAGGGTGGAATCCTTACCACCATTAACCAGTGCTACATCTTGCACTGGATGAGAAAATAAAAACTGCGAAGACCTTTTCGCACCGGCGACAAAAAGATGAAATGGGGCAAATGCTGCTACAGAGTGTGAGGGTTCACAACGAAACTCTCCATCTGCTGTATCATCCAGGTATGACTTCTCGTAGTGATGAAAGTAGATCCCACGTTGTACCGTGTAGTGTTCTATCATCGTCTTGTAATCTTAGCTTCTCTTACCCGTGATGTTCCAGCTACGTGGAGGGTCGTGGAACGCACTCCACAAAAAATTGGTAAAATATTGTCGATACTTTGGGTTACGGAGGATCTTGCAATGTCGTTCCTGCAAATAGTTCCAAAAGTCTAAAGTGTCCTTAGTGCCGTCTTGAAACAAATAATGCACTGCATGTCCACGAAGCCACGTCATTGGATTAGTTTTATTGCGTGGGTAATACGTCTCATCCGGGAATAGGATAGTCTTGGGGTCGATATGATTCGGCGTTACCCGAAGGAAGTATGCTGACATTTGCCTCACTAAGTGCCACACTGCCGTAGACTCGCCACAGCTAAGACGGTGTTCATCGTTGTCTTGAACGCCACAGCTCGTGCTCGTTGGTGAGTCGGCCATGTGGATCGCATGTAGCCTTGATCTGGTCACCTGCTTACCGTTGACAGTGATATACCACATCGCCGTGACGTCAGTGTCCAGTGTTACGTGGTGAATTGTCCTCCACACTACTCGCCAGTTGACGTTCGGGTGCTTCCTCTCCACGACGTTATCGGGTCGTCCACGTTGTAGGACCCTATAAACCACCTTTGCCGTCGCCAGGTGAGTCGCTGGTAAGGCAAGTCGAACGTAACTGAGTTCGAGGTAAAAGACACCGATGTAGAAAAGCGAGGAGGGGACGTGGTGTATCGGCACAGGCGGCAACAGGGAGGGCGGTGCTAGTTCTTCTATTAACAAACTGGTCAAACTGTCCGGACGGCGGTGCCATAGTTTGACTAATGTGCTCACAAATAGGGCGACCGCTCTGTCATGAGCGTGATAAAGGCCAAGCCCTCCCCGATCCGGGGGAAGGGTGAGAGTCTCATATTTGATCTTGAAAAGCATTCCTGAACTCACGAAGGACCCAAAAGCCGCAAGTATATGGCGAGCTAACATCACCGGTATAGGTAATATCTGGGCGATGTGCGGAATGTGTGTCCTTTGGACGATGTCCAGGGCTCGTAGGCGGTTGTTGGCAATTCCAGTCCAAACATTTCGTAAAAGCCGTCGAAAGTTGTGAGCAGCGGTCCGTCGTATCTCTCAGTAATTAAGTACGGTTACGGAGTGTGAATGATCCTAATATTTCACAGTGTGTACACCACTTCAAGAATTATGGCAAACAGAAGCAAACATGTGGAGTATTTCTTGTGTCAAGTGTCACTTCCTATTTCAATTGCTCACGAAAAATGCATTGTAATAACTGTGTTGGTATGTCATGTCGTTAGCTTCCTTCCTATTGGCATACATTTATACAGCTTTCATAAAACCTCCAGCTCATGTGACTTCTATGATGTTTCTTGTACTAAAGTCGCTCGTCGAATTGCTGCAGTTCATTTTCTTATGTTAAAATGTAAAGCACTGAGCGTAAGCAAAACAAGCAACAGCGAGTAAATAAACGGCTGGCCCTGACTAGTTTTAGTACGCAATCTGACTGCATAGAATAACAACAAACAATGAAAGAAAATTTTAGTTAACACAATTAATTAATTAAGTCCCCGGCAACTATAAAACCTACGAAACCAACCAAGCACAAGTGTAGCTGTTCTGTATGTGGTAGTATGACTCAACGCACATCTGGCACGGTTCTTCTTCAACAAGACACGAATTTTTAAATACCAATTATACTGACGTGATAAAAGAAAATTAGAAATACTATAATTGTGCAAGAAAACCAAAATTACACTCTAATACAAGAACACACGCCAGATGCTTTGTTGACTGAACCTGTAATGACACATTATTCAGGTCACTGAAAGAATAAAAGAAAATACCTCCATATATTGACGAAATGCACTCTGACCATTACAATATCTCCATTAGAACAACATCTGCTATCTCTCCCATCAAACCACTGCATAAAACATGGAACAACACTCTCCACTACCACATCTCACTCTGACTTCACGACATGCAGTGTCCACCACAACTTCTCGGTAAGAACTGCCTGCCGCTACGTCTCAATAAGCACTGCCAGTGGAGGCGGCGGAACAATACTCTCTCTGGCGCGATTTTTGGCGCTGTGGCTAAGTGTAGCCACCTTTCATGCCACGTGCATGGGGGCTTAATTATAATAAAGATATAAGAATGCAATGCAAATACTTTTTAATTTTCTGTCGCTGTATGTCAGATTACTCAAGTCTCGTAAACGGCTGGCCCCGACTAGTATTATTACGCAATGTGACTGCATAGAACAACAACAAAGAATGAAATGAAAATTTTCGTTAACACAATTAATTAATTAAGTCCCCAGCAACTATAAAACCTACGAAACCAAAGCACAAGTATAACTGTTCTGTGTGTGGGAGTGTGAGTCAACGTACACATCTGGCACGGTTCTTCTTCAACAAGACAAGAAATTTCAAATACCAATTATACTGACGTGATAAAAGAAAATTAGAAATACTATAATTGTGCAAGAAAACCAAAATTACACTCTAATACAAGAACACACGCCAGATGCTTTGTTGACTGAACCTGTAATGACACATTTTTCAGGTCACTGAAAGAATAAAAGAATAAAAGAAAATACCTCCATATATATTGACGAAATGCACTCTGACCATTACAATATCTCCATTAGAACAACATCTGCTATCTCTCCCATCAAACCACTGCATAAAACATGGAACAACACTCTCCACTACCACATCTCACTCTGACTTCACGACAAGCAGTGTCCACCACAACTTCTCGGCAAGAACTGCCTGCCGCTACGTCTCAATAAGCACTGCCAGTGGAGGCGGCGGAACAATACTCTCTCTGGCGCGATTTTTGGCGCTGTGGCTCAGTGTAGCCACCTTTCAGTATCGATCGAGAAATGGTGAGGGGCTGCGAAGGTCGGCCGTTGACGATCACCTTGGACGTTGCGCCACGGAGTAGTCGCATGACGACAGTGACGAATGGCTGTGGGTACCGCATATGTTGGAGGACCGCTTCCAAATAGTGGTGGTCCACTCGGTCGAAAGCTTGACTAAAATCGATTGCCGCCAGTGCACCCTTCAGACGACATGCCCTCGCCAGTGAGATCAAGTCACGATATTCACTAAGTGCTGTTTGAATATTATTGTCGCCTCCTAATGACGTTTGATCGGGTGAGATAACATTTCGTAAGGTCTGGCGTATCCGCGCCACCAACAGTCGAGAAAAGATCTTAAAGTCGCAGTTCAATAGCGTCAACGGGCGGTAGTCCTGCAGTCGTGAGCCACCGGACGGTTTGTGAATAGGAATAATCATCCCTTCCACAAGGGCCGCAGGGAGTGGCACGTCCGGGGATAGTAGTTCGCGACAGATGTCCGTCCATCGGGAGGCTAATAAATATTGAAAAGTCCGGTAAAATTCCAAGGGGCGGCCATTAAAACCCGGTGACTTGTTGACAGCTCCTTTTCTAATGGCGTCGATCACTTCTTCTTCTGTAATTTCGTCCATCAAGGCCTCTCCCATTGCCGGGGTGACGATGCCGTAAATCGTCTGAGAGACGTCCTCCAGTGCTGTCGGATCAGGAGTCTGAGCGGAACAGAGTTGGGAATAATGATTGTAGAACGCTGTGTTTATGTCTTGTTGCGTGGTGAGGCGACGACCGTCCTCCGTGTCGATGAAGCGTATCAGCGCTCGTTGGCGTCGTTTACGTTCACGAAGGACGTGGAACATTGACGGGCGTTCGCTCGGTATCCGATCCTGCGTCCTCGAGCGGATGACTACCCCCTCTAGGTTGCGTCGCATATGAGCGGGGATCTGAGCCTTAGCACGGTGGACCGCCGCTTTTCGTTCCGGAGACGGCGCCAAAGCATCGCAGTCGCGCAGGACCCGGAAGTAAAAGTCGAGTGTATGTCTTCGCCAAGTAGCGTGGTCGCGACCGTAGGTTATCAACGTTCGCCTCAGTGCCGGTTTGGCGCAGTCCAACCACCAGCGGATCGTTGTGGGATATGCACGGAGGCGATTTTCACACGAATGCCACGTATCTTCAACGGCTTGGCGGCAATCCGGGTACGACAGGTGAGCGATGTTTAATTTCCACGGGCTGCGGCTTCTCCACACTTGTTGCCGCCGCAGGGTGACGGCACAAATGTAAGCTGTGTGGTCCGAGAATGCTGCAGACCACAGTTCCGCATCCTGTGTTCCAGCGGCGAGAGAGCGTGAGACATAAATCCGATCGATACGACTGGAAGAGTGACTCGTGAAGTGCGTGAATCCCGGTCGGTGGCCATGAAGATGTTCCCAAGTGTCCACCATCTGCAGGTCTCGAATTAGCGTCTCGAGTTCCGGGCACGGATTATGTCGTGGGAGTTGGTCTCTGGGCGCCAGTACGCAATTGTAGTCACCTCCAAACACCAGATGGTCGTGGTGGCCTTGGAAGAGCGGGGCGACGTCTTCCGCAAAGAATCGTGAACGTTCGCGACGTTTGTCCGTCCCGGAAGGTGCGTAGATGTTGATAAGGCGGACACCCAGTACTGTGAATGCCATTCCTCTTGCCCCAGGCAGAAACAGGATATCGTCCGCCACTATCCCTTCCCGAAGAAGTACAGCGACACCGGTGCCTGTTGGGGAAGATGGAGAGACGCAAGCATTGTAACCGTACATGCCTGGGAAGTCGTCGACGTACACTTCCTGGAGAAGGGCTATGTCGATGGAAGCAGAGTTCAACATATCCTGAAGCAAGGATAACTTAGCGCGCGTCCGTATAGTGTTGATGTTTATAGTTGCAACCCGATAAGTTTGAGGTCTATCCATAGCATCCGTGTTGGCCATCAATACCCTTGTAAGGCTGTCTCGTCACTGTAACTGATGGCGGGAAAGGATCAACAATGGTGGGGTAAAGTTCTCCCCGTGTCGTCCGACACGATGGGCAAGGAGTGTTCCTCACAGTCGTCCGCCCAGTCGCCATGAAATACCATCGGCTGTTGGTGGCTGTTAGTGGCTGCTGCGGCACTCGGCGTTGACTCCATCGGCTCTGCTGGCTGGGAATCAGCAGCGGCTGTCTGCTTGTGATCCTGCTGTTCTGTGGGGTCGGAGGGGCTGAAGCCGTCACCACGGCGATCTGTTGAGTTTGATGTTATAGCGGCCCCTGTACCGCCGGTACCGTCGTCGGAATTTCCACAGTCCATGTCAGACGATCGCTGCAAACAATCGTCCGATGGAGCACGCCGCCGTCTCTTGTGTTTTCGTGGGGAACGCTGTTTACGGACGTGTGTTTCAGCATCTGAATGTGGGTAAATTTCTTCAGCTGCTCCGGTGTCTGGAAGAAAAGCCGCTGTCGGCACAACCTGTGGGTCAATGTCCATCCTAGCATCCACGCCTTCTTGCAAGGTTGGTCAGTGATTATCTTCAGGTGGGGGCGCCGTTGTAGAGGCCGGATCCTGTACTGCAGAAGCCATCATGGTCTCGCTATCGGGGGCGGCTATCGGACTAACGTGGTCAGCATCGGAAAGGGTTGCTGCCCGTGTAACTTCGGCGTAATTGAGAGGAAGGGTCGTCACCGTAGAAGGAGTCATAGATCCGCCTGTCGGGATTTGAGTAAGCCGTCGTCGGAGACAATCCGACCGGACGTGCCCTTCTTGGCCCCAACCAGAGCAAGTGCGTGGCTGACCGTCATACATAATGATCGCCCTACATCCGCGATGACAAGATATGACGGAACATGTTTGGTCAGTTCAATTTTAATCTGTCGCACCCCTTTAAGAACGGGGTACGTTGTAAAGGTGGTCCATTTTTCGGCCATATGGCTGATCACTCTGCCGTAGGGCTGGGAAGCCGCGGTGACTACGTCCGGTGGTACTTCGAAAGGGAGTTCGAAGACGCGTATCGTACGGAGGCCAAGCCCCGCGTGATCGATAGAGACCGCCCCAATATGGCCATCAGAATGTTTGAATTTAAGATCGTTCGCATGTGCGCGCACGATTCTGTTGCACACCTCGTCACTTACTAGCTTGACGTAGACAACACTGCTCGTGATAGAGAGATGGATACCAATTATGTCTCGCGGTTCAATTTTATCGTCGTCACGTAGAAAACGTTCCACTTCAAAAGCTCGCGGTCGTGCATGATCGGGTTGAAAACTGATCTTGGTAGTGGTTTGTCTGTATGAATGTACCATGTTGCGTCGGTAGTGATGGACTCTAAACCAGCGACAACGCAGTAGTAAACAACTACGGGCACTCGCGACCGCGCGGACGGGACGTAAACAAGACGTCCTCGCCGCAGCGCTGCGGGAAGCACACTGTTACCTAGGAGCTAGCGAATAGGCACGGTGTCTTATACTTACTTATTGACACAGTAAGCGCTATGGCAGATAAACCGCAACATCAGAGGCGACAGTAGTTGTATTTCCCATGTGGAACGACTTTCGTGGACTCAAAAGGATTTACTGATATCCTTATGTCACATCTCAAGCGAAAATCACTCAGTATTAAATTGAAATGACTCGATAATATCAAGTGAATTTAGCAGGATAGTTCTGTGCCATCAAGGAAGTAACTCGTCGGTCACAGAGATGCCAAACATATTCTGCGCTATTGCCAAGTTTCAGATATACCGCCAGGAAGGATATACCAGCTGATGTGTTCTGTGAGTGACCTCGGAAGTGACTATAGCTTCGTTTCAAAGTTGCGGGTGCCGAGGGCCGCAAGATCCTCATTATATGTCAATGAGTCTTATTCGAATTTCTGTAACTAGGTTTAGGGGCTAGAGTGCAATTACTTGTAATACATCTATGCACTGAATGCAAAGTAAATGTCATAAATTAATAACTGCGGCAATGATTTGTGTTTTACTGACTTAATCGCACCGAAACCTTGAAAGCATATTCACCAGACGCGATTCACAGTTTTGGAGCTTCTCCAGTGGTTGAGTTAGCAATGTATATTTGCTGTACAATATTGTTATTGAGATAACTGCATTGGCACATCCACCAGAAGACAGGCATGGCCTGGCTTTTTGTTGTCAGTTTTCCTGACGGATATTCTTCCTTTGTTCGAAACATGAAGACTTAGAGTGAATTCGAATATTCCATAGGGTGAAAATTTGATGTTTCTATTCTTCCAGCTCTAACATTCAAATAACAGTTACAATATGCGGCAGTAAAGCGCCTGTGAATCAACAGTTAATAATGCAATCATAATTAGTGGAATCTGACAAATTCCATCTGTCATCTGATAATTGTGAAAAACTACTTTTTTCATCTTCACGGCACCACAGCATGAACCCAAGGGTTTGGTAGGATACCTATACTTAATTTCGTTGTGATCGTTTTCATTGACAGTACGGGAGGAGCAAAACCACCTGACTTGAAACATACTTTTCCAGCGGGATTTGAATCTTTGGCTACAGTTGCAGTAGCACGTCCAGTGAGGTATCAAGAATGTGAGCAATCACTCATTGCTATAGTATAGGCTAGGGCAGAGAGAAGCAGGTTTCCGACAAAGTAAACGATGAGATACACTGTCGCTGTCACTTATTAAACAGGAATTGTTCAGAAAATTACAACTATATCTTGTGAAATGAGTAGGTTGATGCAGCTCCAGTCCGGCACTGAGTTGCCAAACATTTTCCGAATAGCACTTGAGATAAAAATGCGCGCGCGTGTGTGTGTGTGTGTGTGTGTGTGTGTGTGTGTGTGTGTGTGTGTGTGTGTGTCTGTTCTTTCGGACATTCCCGAAAGAACAGACACCACACATATACCCATATACAGGAGGTAATAGCATTTTTTCTGCAATTTGTCTATACCACCACCTCCTACAATATTTAGTATTCCTCCTCAAACATCCTGTATAATTATTTGGTCGTAGACGGGTCATCGAAACTTTTCAGTGCTAGACGCACAACATCGTCCGAACCCTAGCGGGAATACAGTGTGGCCGCGAGCGAATGGAATAATGGCCGAGGGGAGGAGGGAGCGTGGGCGATTGGGGGGGGGGGGCTGGGGGTACCGCGTGTGTAGACAGGTGCTGAAGAGAGGTTGGCTGCTGTATCCCGACAGTGCCCACCGTCAGAGGTTCGAGTCCTCCCTCTGTCATGTGTGTGTGGGTATTGTCCATGGCGTAAGTTAGATTAAGTAGTGTGTAAGCTTAGGGACAGATGACCTAAGCATCTTGGTCTCATAAGTTCTTACCACAAGTTTACAAAATTTTAAATCCAAAATACTGCATCTCGGTTCTTACAATAGTGCAATAGTTGCGCACTGGTTAGATGTAACTGAAGACAGTCTCCAACTCGGATTGTGGTTAAGGGCGAATCCCAAACGCATGGCCACGAACAATTGGGAGCGGAAACTTAATGTCATGGGAACCTTGTTGAAGGACCATGATATGCGATCGTTAGACCGACAGCAGAAAGTTCAGTTTATAAATACATACTTACTTAGCAAAATATGTCTTGTCGCAGCAGTCTTACCGATACCGCAGGTCACTGCACATAAAATATTAGCTGTAGCCTCTTGGTATGTGTGGAAACAAAATATCTTCAAAGTAGTCGTCCACACGACGACTTTGCAGAGGCAAAACGGAGGACTTGGAATTAAAGACGTGCTTTTAAACTAATACATGCCACTAAGACAGGCATCATGAAACATCTGTTCCTCTCGTTAGATCCTGAGGATAGGAACGCTCCTGTTAATATAGCACGCCAGCCTAGATTATATCCGAAAGTTCTATGGCGATTGGAGCTGTATAAGACTTCCACCAGCACAAACCAACACTAGAACCGTTTATCATAAAATTACCAGACATCGTCTTCACAAACCAATTCCGGTAAATTAACCTACAAAAAACTGGAGGAATGTCTGGAAAAATATCAACAATAAAATTATACCAACTAGAGTCAGTGCCGTTTGGTGCGACGTTGTAAATGAAGCAATACCCACAGCGGAACGATTATGAAAAATCAAATTGAGACCATCCCCATACTGCGACAAATGTCGGCTTGTAGAAACTGTAGCGCATATCACCTTATGTGAAAATAGAATCAGAATTTGGAACTGGACTAGGAAGAAATTAGCACTTACAACAGAACCAGAGAAAGTCATATACCGATCACTGAAGCTCTACAACGTGACTGGAAAAGTTACCAATCCGCAAAGAATAACAATTATTCGTGGCCTCTGGGACAGTTTGTGTTTTACGTCCTAACAAACAAAACTTAGAAGACTACATGTTCTATATAGCAGAAGAACATTTTAAGCTGAAGAAGAATAACAAATATAAGGAATGGTTTAAATTTTTTTATCTATTGCTTTATGTGAGCTACAAAGTGGTGCACAGTTTTATTTATTAGAAGCAAAATACTATTCTTTCACTTCTTTTTATTCCTGGAATATTCTTTTGCGTTGGTTCTAAAATCAGAACTTTTCTAATTTGGAAAAACCCCTCCGGTTCCGAAATTTCTTTCATTTGTTGAAAAATATATGGCTTCCTTACAGACCTCATATGCATCCAGTGCATAATAACTTAAATTGTTAATATATTTATGAACGAACTTTTGTTATGTATTTTTCCGTCACCCTTTTCACTGTTAAAAGTTATGTTCTACAAGGAACGCATGACATTGGAGGCGGCTCTGTAATTTATTTTACCTTAATTACTACCTCAATTCTGTTCCACAATTTAAAGGTATATATGGGTGCAAACATGGAATACATGGGAATAATGCAGCTGCTCAGAGACAGGTATGGGGGAGGCATTGAGGCCAGGCCTCGGATCTTCGACCCCTGCTCTCTTTGCTTCCGCCTACCTGGTGCTGAAAGTCTTCTCAAACTTTTTTAAAAAAGTAATAGTGCAGTGATCAGCACGTCTGTCTAGTAAGCAGGAGGTCCAGGTTCGAAGCCCAGTCGGTCACAAATATTCATCTTCCGTCTTAGCTGTATTTCAACGCGCTGTGACAGTGTGGACGTCGGTCCTTCGATATTTAAGATGCAATTGTTTTTTGAGGCAATAGAGGTGATTTGCGAACTTTTGTCTTGCCATCAGTGTATCGGGACTTCAACGGCATCCAACCCTTAGTCATTGCTTTGTGGCGGCGCTAACCCATGTCATATATATGCGAATCGGATTGTAGTTCATATTTAGCCAAATAACGAATGGTCAGTATACAAGTATGCCGGCCGGGGTGGGGGGCTGAGCGGTTCTAGGCGCTAGTCTGGAACCGCGCGACCGCTACGGTCGCAGGTTCGAATCCTGTCTCGGGCATGGATGTGTCTGATGTCATTAGGTTAGCTAGGTTTAAGTAGTTCTAAGTTATAGTGGACTGATGACCTCAGAAGTTAAGTCCCATAGTGCTCAGAGCCATTTGAACCATTTATGAAGTATACAAGTATTTACGATCAGTAGAAGCAGGATTGCAGCGAACTGATCCCTTAACCAAGTGAAACATAGAGTACCTGTGTAATGAGTCGTTGCAGCTGCATAGCTGAGGGTAATATTTGTTAAGCAATTCATTCCAGACTTAATGTAATAGCCGCACGATGATCTCTGTAGTCATACTGTATCATTAGCAGCCCGCAAATGGAGTACTATGTTCTTTAAATGGGATTACTCAAGCTGAGGCCAAATAAAGAGAAGCGACGACGCCAAAACACTATCTTTACTTAAGTAGGTAGTCAGCGCGAAATTATGTGGGACACCATTAACGTTACTGTAAGCAGTTTGACAGCATAACACCACCGCAACTACTGACAACCTGAGCCATATCATCACACAGTTGTAACTCGCAGTGATTACAAGTTGCTGATGTTTGTCAAGAATAGCGAAAAGCGCCTCTGAAGTTCCATTTGCATTACGTCTAGGACGGAGAGAATCCTAAATAACAGTAATAGGTCACCCAGCGAAGAGAAGAGTCCACGTATTGTCTCAAGTTCTTGCAGTTTGATATTAATGCAGTTCCCGATAGTTTCACACTAACGGGTTCTTTTGGCTATCGGAATACTCATATGTGAATTACAAAAGTGTAATTGCTAGAACGCTCAACTACCTTAATGACAACTCATTCTGGATTGAATACGACTCGGAAATTTGACGTTTCCATCCATCTCCTGATTCTTACTGAATGAAGTCTGAAGTGCACACACAGTTGTGTTGCCTGCCGCATGGATTCTGTGAAGTGTTGTGGCAGCTGGCAGTCATTGCTGAATACAGACATTTGCAAATATCCCCACTGCTTTAGGGGAAATCGTCTCTGTTGCATTTTTTCCATACCGTAATTAGCACAATAACACAAGGCTTGATCTGCTGAAGAACATGATGCCCACAAGTCCTTAAATAAGAATCTCCTAGCGGGAGTAATGCATGAAAGGAGACAGACTGTTGGACAAAAGAATGGACAGCTCCCTGCTTTTTGCGTTTCCGATAGCGCCTACGATAAGAATCTGGTGTCATATTATGCTTCACAACCTTAAACTGATTATTTTTTACTTCATACTAAAATAAAAGTTATGATATGAGATGGGGAAATGACTGATATGCTTCTCAGGAACTTTAGTTTCTCGTGTTTATTTTCTCACTTCATACTAAAACAAGGGCGTTAATATGAGAAGAGGAAATGAAATATACGCTTCAAAGACATAATATTTCCTTGTGTGCTACTACTGCATACATGAAAGCCCTGCAGTTAATTTTTGTATGTTGGATAAATTTTGGTATCAACTCACCTTCCTTTGTGAGAAGGTTCCTATTTTCTTGGGATTCAAATAGAGTGGACATTTCATCACTGGTTAATATTCTGATGACTAATGACATGATACCCGTTGCAATTGCTCCATGGCACCTGTGAGTAGAGTCTCACGTTGGTTACTATAAGAACACGCAGGCAGTGATATCCGCTCTCTGCAGTCAGAGCCAAGGTGATTTCTTTCTGTTTATGGCGAAGTATCTGCTGCAGTGTCCACGCTCAGCCAACATAAACAAATCGCGGCGGCATTGGGCACTGCTAATCGCTGCACCTGTCGCGAGCCTCGAAACACGAGCGCACCGTCTCTGCTAACGATACTATGGAGTTAATACATCTTACTTAACGTAATATGCAGGTCGTAGGTTGGGTAAAAATTCAGTTTGTCACTTTCCGTCGCATTAAAGTCCTTTAGTCATATTTGATGCAATATTTATTGTTGGTTGTCTCTCTAATGTTAATACTATTGATTCAGCTTGTGTGTGAACACGAAAACACGCACACACATACACACACACACACACACACACACACACACACACACACACACACATACACAGTCATTGATTCCAGTGAGGGTGACAACTACTGTGTGTTGAACAACACATGCACCAGTCAATTCCTCAGTTGGCGTCGAGTGGGTGAGATTTTTCAATTACCTTGCTTTGCAAGAATTGTAAGGAGGAGACTGAAAGCAAATGGACTTGTATCTAAAGAACTGCGACAAAGCAAAGCTTGACCGACTATTGTCCACATGGGTTTTGTGGACGAGTATACTTTTAGTAACCAAACCACCCACGATCATTACGTAAGATTTCTCGAAGGCGTAGGGGCAATGATATCATCAAGACGTCGACAGTATAGCGTGATGGTTTACTTCCCACCATACGTTTTCTATATTCGTCCAAAGGTCGCTTGCATTTGTAGGTCCAAATGGCAATGACCTTGTTACCTCTTCCCACATATTCTCTATCTGGTTTATGTTCGGTGATCGTGGAACAAACGGCAACAGCTTTATCCTCTCTTGGCCCTGAAACCAATCTCGCACTGCTTTGCTATGAAGGATGGGGCTCTGCTCCTCTAAATAAACTGTTATCTCGTTCGTTCATATATTTATATTTAAATAACATATTAGTAATAAGCACATTGTATTATTATTTTCCACAGTGTTTAAGAATTAAGGCCCTTTCATAAATAAGTGATCTAGATTCAACCGACCGATTAAGAATGTGGTTTACCCAGTCTATCAAATGATGAGAGTCGTATTCGGATGTCCACATCAAGCCTGACTGGCTGCATCCGGTTAGAGCGATCTGGTATCGAAATGAAATTACAGAAATCGGATAATTTTAACGTCTGTATTGCAACAATGCTGCGCACATAAATTCCAATGATGGAGTAACAGGCAGGAACTGCCTAAGAAAAAGTGAGAAATATGTCTACTAGCAGCAATGACACGTAATTATAACCCATATTTATGTGACGGAAATACTGAATCGAACAATGCACATCTATTTCAGTGGTAGGAAGATGCACCATATCGGATTTGCTGATGACATGACAATAATAATAATAATAATAATAAAAATCTCATGGGGCCGACAGGGGAAACCATCCCCCATATGGGTGGTACCGAGGAAATCAAATACTTGGGGTGAACGAAATACTAACACAATCCTGAACGGCTACTCAATCCGTTGAACTCAAAATCCAGACACGTCTGAGTGAAAACCACCGCTACTCTGGTCACCGTCTGTTAGCTCAATGAGCTCGGCTGAAAATATTTGCTTGCTTCCAAAGGCTCCAACACCCTCTGGTCCTGTCCGGTCCTGGAATCACCCAGGCCACACCAATGAAACACAAGCAAACATGCACTGTGTAAGCAAAGTCAACTTTACCCCAGGTGGTACACAACCCGGCTGTCGACAGGCAGCAGTTGGAATTTCGGATTCTGGGGAGTCCAGGTTAGCACGGCAGAGAATATTGAAGATCTCCTCTAAATTTACCTACAAGCAGAAAACATGCATTTAAAAACTACACGCCGCGCGGGATTAGCCGAGCGGTCAAGTGCGCAGCAGTCATGGACTGTTCGGCTGGTCCCGGCGAAGGTTAGAGTCCTCCCTCGGGCATGGGTGTGCGTGTGTTTTTTTTTTTTTACAACTAAACAACGATACATTGATCCAAATACGAAAACTAAATAATATTAAATAATAAATCTACCGACAGAAATTCTCATCATTGCTCTTCAAGAACCACAACTAACTGACAATGAAACCCTGCATTACGGAAACCATTTCATTTTCAAGAGCCAAATACAACAAAAGGTAGCGAAAGGCGTACCAATATTCGGCATTGCTTTTCTCGAACACAGATCTATCATAAACTCTGTCAAAGAAATCACAGCCATCAACAATCGACTTAGGAATATGCTCATTCAGAGCCCCAGTAAAAAATATACACCCATCAATGCACATGCCCCCACCAACATCGAAAATAAGAAAAACACCAAAAATGACGAAAAATTGTGGAACACACTCCAAAATACTATGAGCAAAATTCACCAAGATGATGTGAAAATACTAATGGGAGACTGCAACTCTCTATTTGGGACAGAAAAAACCTGTAGAAAAATCATTGGTACAAATTCAACACACCGAAACGCTTAGACCAACGGCAAACGTCTTACTGATATTTGCCAACAATCCAACCACAAAAGAATGTCTTCCCACTTTAGGAAAATACCATTTCTCAGGTAACATGCTTGGCTACCAGGTACAAGCTGCTGTCGTTCGCCTTTCTAGACTCGCTGAAAGCCAGATTTTTAATTCTTTTGTAGTAGAGCTACAAGCAGGCAGGTACAAACTCAATAAGGGAATCGTAAGATAACGCTCGAGCAAAATTCGTCTTGCTACTTACAGTAACCCTTAGTGTCAGAGCGAAAACCTCACGGTACTGCCAATTTCATAATGCCACTTTTGTTTTCTGCTGACATATTTTTTGTTGTTGTTAATACATAATTTTATCTATAAAATGCCACATTTTAATAAGGCTTGCGAATGATACAGGAAATGAAGTAAATACAGATCTTTTCGCAGTCAAAAGTCGGTAATATCCTACTAATTCCTGTTAAAATTGGATCAATCGTCAAACAGACACTGAATGCATCGCTACAGTCTGGAACCGCGCGACCACTACGGTTGCAGGTTCGAATCCTGCCTCGGGCATGGATGTGTGTGATGTCTTTAGGTTAGTTAGGTTTAACTAGTTCTAAGTTGTAGGGGACTGCTGACATCAGAAGTTAAGTCCCATAGTGCTCAGAGCCCTTTGAACCATTTTTGAACTTACTGCTTTATTAAGATGGACTGCTGTCGTGATGTTTCTGCAGTAAGCCGAATTTAATTTGTATTAGTGAAATGAATATTTTATTTGCATTTTCCATTAGTTTTCTAAACGCAACAGTAATCAAATGGTTCAAGTGGCTGAGCACTATGGAATTTAACTTCCCCTAGAACTTAGAACTACTTAAACCTAACTAACCTAAGGACATCACACACATCCATGCCCGAGGCAGGATTCGAACCTGCGACCGTAGCGGCCGCGCGGTTCCAGTCTGGAGCGCCTAGAACCGCTCGGCTACTCCGGCCGGGGTAATCATCTAAGAGAAATTAATCAGCAGCTGATTTATCTGTCACGATATCTAAAATAATCTGACAATGCTACAGTTGTTTACAAATTCTACGCCCGTAGAAACCTACTTGTTTTAACGAGCTCGTTAAACCCTAGTAGTTTTAAGAGTAATTTCGTCTAGAAATGAATTGCCTTGACGGTTGATCGATCAAGAGCGGGAAAGGTAAAATTTTACGAATACATGACGAGAGGGACAAGTGCTTGAGAGAGGACTTCACCAACAATACAAGTGTCTGAGAGTCTACTTTCCTATCAATCTGGCTAGTTTTATTTCTCAAAATCAACAGAGTGAGTTATCATGCAGTAGCAAAGGTGATGTAGTTTTGTTGCTCTACTTTCTTACACTGCGACCGAAAGGTGTCACAATCGTTGACAACAAATTCCAGCTGTGTTGCACATACCCGTTGGGGCAGAATTTGTAGTCCAAAACACACTTTTGGAGCTACCAAATGTAAAATATTATGTTCACACTACTCTTTGCTCTAGTCTATGTCTTTTGGTAGGGCTCAGCCTTTCATTTCTTCTTAGGAAGTTAACGATAAAGGCATCACAACACGTCACCAGTAACAGTATTGCAAAGGAATGCGCAATGAGCGACCTGATGACATTCAATAATAGTCACTCCGTTGATTATTGTTGTTTCGAATTAGATCATGAAGAACTCCTACACCAGACTTCTGAACTTTGCCTGTTGAATTCAAATGTAGCATGATGGAAAAATGGTAATCTGTTACATATGTCAGTAGTCGAGACTTCCTTAATGTGGAAAATCATTCATGCCAGAACGATCTTTGTTGAAACAAGAATATCTTTTTCTGGCGTATTTTTCCCAAAAGCACTCGCTCCAAACACAGTTCAGATCTTTCTAGCTGCCTCCTCTACATTCACCCCTCAGTTATAGCAAAAGTAAATATTGTGTTGCAGATGTTAGACCTTCATCCACTTGCGACTCAATTTTACAATGCTTAACCGTAGTGCATGAGTTTCAGGTATGCAAAATCCAATACTTAACTGCAAGATACTAATTAGAACTTCCAATTCGTAAATGGCATTGATACATACAATGACAGCGTGGCGCCGTTTTCACCTGGGCGGCGCCGGATTTCAGGTGGCGAGTGGTGTCTGGCCGGTGGCCGGTAGCCGCTGCAGCGCGAGGAAACGCCCGAGCTTAAGCTGTTTTGATCGCGACGCAGCCACGAGCTGTCCTCCGGAATTGTTTCTGAAATACTTGTTATTGCGGGTGGGTAGAATGTTAAGCGAATTGTCTTCGATGTTCAATCACACTCATAAGTTTAAACCGAAATGTGGTAAAAAATAAAAAATAAAAAAATCAGTTGGACTCGAACACGCGACTCTACGTTTTGATTGCATGACGATTACCTCAAGACCACGGGCGCACTGCAACCAGATCGTCTCGGAAGCAGAGAACACTTCCTCCTAACACTTCTGCATCTTACAGTGTTGTCATATTGTGCAGATGGCCGGACTTAGAGTTGTCAGGGGCGGTCAGTTTTATTGGCCGCCTTAAGTGAACGACTCGGACTTAGTCTCTGTGGCGGCCGGCCGGCGGTCAATTTTTTTGGCTAAGACTGTATGTCTGGAGTACAGCATTGTATTTTAGTGAAACATGGACTGTGGGAAAACCGGAACAGAAGAGAATCGAAGTATCTGAGATATGGTGCTACAGACGAATGCTGAAAATTATGTGGACTGATAAGGAATGAGGAGGTTCCGTGCAGAATCGGAGAGGACAGGAATTTGTGGAAAATACTGATAAGGATAAGGGACTGGATGATAGGACATCTGTTAAGACATGAAGGAATGACTTCCATGGTACTAGAGGGAGCTGTAGAGGGCAAAAACTGTAGAGGAAGACAGAGATTGGAATACATCCAGTATGAGGATGTAGGTTGTAAGTGCTACTCTGAGATGAAGAGATTGGGGCAGGAGAGGAATTTCTGATGGGCTGCATCAACCCAGTCAGAAGGCTGATGACCCAAAAAGAAAAAGTCACTGTTATGTTGCAGTAACCTGCGGTATGTGAGACTGTAAAACCTATCAGAGTAATGGAGCTACCCAGATTTCGTAACACTTCCCTTAAGACTCCATGTTCACTGTAAATTATGTAGCGGAATCGCTGTCTTGAAACGCCCTAAAACAGAGTCACAAGGTGGGAAATTGCCATAATCTTACTAACGGCTATTCGTTCAGTCAGTAGAATGGATTAATGAACTGAAGAAAAGTACATTCACCTTCAAATAAAAACAGAATGGAACATAAACCGATTATTTAATATATTGAATAATTACAAAGTATTGGTATCAACATTCTACATAAACCAAAGTTAATTCCTGAGAAAAACTAACCAGATAGGCAAGCGGAGGGATGGTTATCGTATCCTGGCTGCAAATGTAATCATTAATCAAATACGACTCAACAATTAATTTCGCAGCTCCGGTGGTCGATTGAATACCACGTCATAAGATATTAAGGCATGAATCGGGTTTAGCAGAGCAGTGGCAACGGTATGCTTCCCATCTAAACTTTAACCCCCATATTGTGATCCGTGCTGCTGTATGCTCTCACCAGTCTGCTGTGGTTGTAAGTGGGAGGACTGTGGGCAAGAGCCCTGCAGCAATACGGCCTGTCCGAATACATAAATAAATTACTATTCGTTATTCGTGAATAACAAATATTATTTAAAACATTATTCACTTACACCAATGAAAACGCTTATTCCTATTCTGTGAATGAAAGGTGTTAAGGTAATAAATCTGACATTCAGTGGCATTTATAGCTCCAATTCTTTGTCATTTGTTAAACGAACGTATTTTCCCTTTCTTTTAAATTAGTTTTCAGAACAACTCTTTTTATAGAAGTCTCTTCAGGAACGATGACTCGGGACGTTCAGTGGCATTCTATAAACTTTTTAGGAGACTTTGGATTAAAAGTCTGGTGATGTTAATCGTTAGTAACCACTGAGCTCTTGCTAGTTCCACTTATTTTGTATCATTACAACCATGAATTGTAAGGAGCCACGCATGTCCGCTAATGTTAGCAATTCTAGGAGAGGTTTAGAAGAACGAAAATGTTTTTTGGCTGCAGTCACTTCGTTGGCTGCTTACATGAAGTCCTTGCACCATGTTAGCAGGGGGGGGGGGGAGGAAGGGGGAGAGAAGGCATGGTGTCGTGGGGTTTCCTACCGTGGGGCAGTGGCGCACTAAACCTGTCAGAGGCCCGGGCCGGCAAAACAAATTGAGGCTCCCCTTGCTGCCCCCTCCCACCCTCCTCACCACACAGGATTTCTCCGAGAGTTAAAAACGCAGACGGAAGGAAGTCCCACATTGCTTATCATCTTCATTTTGTGTCGTGATAATTTACAAGGTATAACGTTATTTTACGTAACAATGAAAGTGACTGCTCTCGTAATCTCGTTGCTATTATTTAATAGCTATGTTGCCCCTTATACGACAGAAATCATTACATGATTTCTGTTGTTCGAATCTATTATTTATGTTTCGCAACTAAGTCGGCATAGAGCGAGCAGAGTGTATAAAAATGAATCCCTATTTCCCAAACCAAGAGGAAGGTCACTGCCTACATAAAACTTCGTTCAGTGCGTGGTGGAAGGTACTTTACTTACGGATTTCAACAAAAGCCACAGTGTTGCTCCGATCTTGAAAATTTGTACATTTGATCTTCAAAAAAGGGGAACCTCACCGTCTACGTGAAATTTCATACGGTGTATGGCGGAGGGTACCTTACCACAGAATTACACACTGTTTGACTGATCAGCTTGGGAGTTGGCTCATGTATGTATGTTTTTGTGGTGAAAGCATTTATACAAGGCAACGTATACTGGATGGCGGAGGGTTGGAGTACCTTTAAATAAGTTCAACATCGTTTCGTCAATCAGCATGAAAGTTGGCAGATATACGTACTTTTTTCACAGAGGGGGAAAGATGAGATGGCATAACGAGGAGGAGGAAGAAATATACGGAGAGAGGAAAATGTGATGGGGGCGGGGAAGGGGGGAGGAGGTGCATCGAGAGAAGTGAGAGAAGCAGATCAAAAGAAAGAGGGAGCAGCAGGTAAACAGAGAAAGGGGGAAGGTGGTGAATGACTAATGGAACACTGTAATAAATACATAAATTAGGGGTGTTAGTGTGAATTTGACGTACTGTTAGAAAAACTGGAGGGGGAAGTGGACAGAGACGGGAAGATGGATGGTGAAGGAGAGGAGGATGGAGAGGAGGAGGAAGTGTCGTGAAAGAGGGGGGTAGATGGAGGAGATGGAAAGAGAGACGGATGGGCGGAAGGAGGTGGTAGACAGAGAGACGAGATAGGACTAAATGGACAAGAGAGATGAGGAAAGAGGGGATGAACTGACATAAAGCTGGGATGAATAAATATCTGGGCAACGCAGGGTTTACTGTTAGCATTTAGATAAAGATTTAAGCGGAAATGGGCGTGTTCATCTGAAAGAAATTACAGAATATTTTCCTATGGTTAGATGCGTCGTATAAAGTCTCAATAACTGGAGTGTTGTTCTTGATGTCTACAGATGATAAAATTCGTTGCTTAATATATATGACTCCACCAAAGTTCATCTAGTTGGAATTTCATCTTTACAAAATGAACTACAAAATAATCAGTTGAAAAATGCTCCTGTTGGAGCACAATAAAGGCGAATATGATAGTATTTAAAAGACTATGACAGAAAAATGGGCAACCAGCAGTCTGAGTCCTCATTCCGCCTTCCTCACCAAAAATTCTGGAAGCTTCACAGGAAGAGTGACCACGTCATGTAAGAAATTTACCAAGTAAAATTTCGATTTTGTTGAGTTAAGAATTCAGTAAATAGCAGATTTTGTATTAGAACTTCAGAAATACCTTTAAAAGCGTACTTTTGTGAATGAGATCCACGAAATACAAATAATTACTTTCGTATGACATATATAACGAAACTCCAGAATCGGCAAGCTAACTTTGCGAAATTATTGATTCTGGTAAAATGTGTGCTGTATTTACACGCATCGTTTTGAAACAACAATATTTTTAAGGACCACAGCAAATCCCAGAATTTTTCACACAGAACACATAGGTAAATTTCTTATCATTCAACTTTTCGAATTTCGAGACCCCCTCCATGGTGACGCTCGTGTTTCCGACTACAAATAAATATCGTAACCGTGAACTTCACGACTGACATTGTGATAAACCTTTTGCATTTCCTTTATGTTTTCGTCTTCTTTAAAGGCAAAGAGAGAATATGAAGCGGTAGCCCATCGTAGAGCCTATGCCTACCGTCATGTATTTTTTGACTTTCAGTTGTTAAAAAACAGAGGATTTTTTCTGGTACCAGTAGGAGGAAGGAAGGATTCGCGCTCAGCTAGTGAACGAGTGAGAAGCACGCCATTTTTAACGAGTAATTGTAGACCGCCATTTTGGGGGCGCTATGAACAAGTGAGATGTATGTATTTCATATGTGCACCGTTTAGAAAAATACAGTATTGTTTTATTAACAGAAAGGTCGTGTGGGTTGTTATTTCAAATAGTACAATAATTACAAGAACTGAAGCCCACCTGCGTACTTTGGAAAATTACGAAGATCCGATAAGCTTAATGGGAACACGGTCAAGACTTCGAAGGTGAACACGGCGACCAAACGTAGCATTATAAAGAATGGTAAGCACAAATCTACAGCGGAGAAAGAAACTACTTCGCCCTGCAAAATAATATGAACTAAAACGAACTTATTTCCAGGCATAGCTCAGCTTATTGTGCTTGTCATTCATGCCGAAAAATTAATCTCATTAATTCAATACATTTTAAAAAGCCACGCATTTCAACATTTTATTATCATCTATTCCATTATTTTATTATATTATAACATGAAAATAAGAACATCCCTTCACATTTTATCCAGGCTTAGGACTGGCTATGCACGTAGTACATAGGCATGTGTAAATTTTTTTTCCTTTTTTCATTGTATTTATTTTTTAAATAAAATATGGAGTTTCAGTCTGCGATCGCTATTCTTTATTTTCAATTACCGGTTTCGGGCTAGCTGCCCATCTTCAGATCATATGTTGTAGTTACTCTGAAGATAGGCAGCTAGCCCGAAACCGGTAATTGAAAATAAAGAATAGCGATCGAAGACTGAAACTCCATATTTTACTTAATGAACGATCGCGGAATTCCCAGTGAGACAACTATGTCTAGTCTTGATATTTATTTTTTGTTATTGTTTATTTTTTGTTGTTATTGTTGTTGATCAACATTACAGTAGCAAACTGATAACCTTTTTTTTTTATCAGTCGTAATTTCTTATTCAATTTTTTGTAAAAAGGCTAGAGATTTTAAACACCTTTTTAAATCTCCAGAGTCTTCAGATGTTTTCATAATGTCTTTTAGTCTTTATTCAGGATCTATGTACCTTTTCTTTCTTTTTTGAAGTAGTAGGGCAATGGAATCTTTTTTAATTTCAATAATAGCATTCACTGCCTCCTCCTTCAGCTTTTGAATCAGAAAGTACACATTTGGATGTTTCTGATTTATTGAGGAGTTCAGTTTTCTATGCCAACCTTCGACAGCATTCGTCGTTCTGTGTCGTTGGTTAAAAACATTCCACATTTCAATAGGTATATTAGGATTTTCCATCCACTGATCAACCATATAGTCTGAAAATGCTGTAATCTTCTCTCCACTGGGCGTTTGTTCCATTATTAAAATCCACGCTTCATCTACAGTAAGTCGAAGACGTGCCACTGCAGCACACATGCGACAAAACAATCGGACTTCCTCCCTATCCTTGTAGTCTTCCGTTAATCCCAGTTCCCGTATCTTCTTCCACAGACACTGGTTAAAGTGAAAATTACAACCGGAAAGTTGTGTTTCAGGGAACCCTGAATTCATTGCTTTAATTGTAGCCATTTAAAAATACAGCACTGCAGTTTTTGGTAACCACCGAGGCATCTTACATTTCAATTCAGAAAAAAAGTCTTTCGTATGAATTTTGACTTTTGTCTGGCAGCAAAGCAAATAAAACAGGAAATATCTTAGTTGCCTCTTCTGTACTTCCAGTGTCGACATGGATTGTGTACAATTATTTAAATTGTTTCGAACAGCTGTCAAATTTCCCATCCATAAGCACAGTTCCATTGTCACAAAGGATTTTCTCTGCTTCTCCACAAGCAAATACTAAAATTCTCTTGCCTGGAACGGAGCCATCATCAATCTTCAAAAAACTATTATCTTCCGTTAATTTCAAAAGGTCTTCGCTAAGGTGAATTTTAGAACTAGTACCAGGGTTCTTGGTTGTCCCAATAGCTCCTCTTCTCGCTTTACACGAGTCTTGGAGCTGTCATAATTCGGAATATATGCCACGAATTTTAATCCTTTATCTTTCAAATCTTGAAATTCCTGTTTAAAAATTTGGGCTATAGGCATTGTCTTTTCTTCACGAACTCTTTTCTGCAATTATGTAGTCTTTTCTTTATCTCCACAACTGTTTTGTCAGGTGGACAAGAACGTTGCTGTTGAACCTTTGCACCTACTCCGTTCATAATTTACACACATCCAGTTCGTATATTCTAGATTTTTCCTATAAATACGATAGCGATGACCATCCTCGATAAGACACGGCCTCCCTTTCGTTATTGTTATCAGTTCCATCGTGTACTCTGCACAGAACAGAAGTCGTATAGGTAAACGTACGGAACGAAAGCTATCGACGACGACACTGTCTCAAAAACGGTGACAACACCTGCACTGAGGGTGAGCGACTGGGGTAGACAAGCAGTGGGGGAGGCTCAGTTCGCAAACACCTCGTTAGGGAACCGGCTACTCGGGACAGCTTCGCTGTCTGCTGCACCCTTGTAGGCAACCCCACGGTAGGAAACCCCACGTAGCCGAAGGCATATTGGCAGGTGCAAAGACAGTGGAGGGGGCCGAGATGGTACTTCAGTAGGGCTATAACGTAATAGGTAAGCGGTCTCTGGTACCCAACAAGAAAACTGCCTGCAATGTAGCCCACGTACTGGGCCGCTGGCTCCGCGTTGCCAGTAGTGAGCAGACCATCAAGCGGAGAACTCGTGTGGCTGCCTTCAGCGTCAGCGCACTTAACGAAGCAGCCACATCTTAGTTACATCCTAAAACAACATTTCATGATGGCTCTCGACAGCTTGTAGGATTTGGGAAAATTTCCAGTTCTGGATGGATTTGTATGTCTTCAAATTTGTAACCATCTCGTTCTGGCACATTATTTTGTAAAACACAGCATGACAGCAATTTCAAATTTATCTCGAACATCCACTGGGCGACGAAAAATTCTCCGTTCCCCGTGTATTTGCATGAGCGTATTCTGTAAACCACCTATTACTAGACAGGCGGTTTTTAAACTTTCTTAACTTCTTCCTTCATAACGACACATAAATAATTCGATATATCAAATGCCTAGTCTGCGAAAATCGACGCACAGGGTCGGTACTCCCTTGTTTCGTACGGCGTTTTCCTCCGTAATTTGTAAATTTTTACCAACGAGATTTTCATGCGAAATCGATTGCATAAAAATAGATGAGTCACTATATTTTCCGTATGCTCCAGCATCTATGTAATTGAAGTTACACTCCGCAGCGCATAAAGCAACTAAAATGACAGAAAAATAATTTTTATAATTATGAAAGAGTACGTTTGTTATGAGAAAAAGGCATAACATACTGCACGTCCATCTCGCTAGGCGGATTGGTTACTGACCGTCAGCTGGATGACTAAATTGCCTGCTTAACATTACGGCTGCCTAGTGCGTTATAGCCGACACTGCTGAGGCCATCCGCCTATAAACATTTTTATGTTTCATCTCTTGCGCTGTAAATCAAATAAAGCTGTACTCCACTTGATGGGTGGCTTCAGCGCTACGGTGCTTTACTAGGCCTGATAGTGTGCCCTTGATTTCCTCCCATCTCTGAATAGTTACAGCCAATTAGAGGGGCGTCTACATTTCAATACGTACTCAGAAGTACCGTGCAACTTGACTTGGCGTTATTGTCATTCTTATAGGTGAAAGAAGCGATAAGAACAGCGAAAATCTTAGTACTATCTCGGGATCGAACCCAAGGCCTAAGCTTTGTAGTCAGGGACTTAAGCCACTGAGCTGCAAAAGCACGTTTGTGGACAAACTATTTATAAAACAGAAACTGCACTGAGCCAAGGGAACAAATACTGACTGTGTGCAGGAAGTAAACAAAGAAAATACTGTGGCATTATATGTTATTCGTTAATTAATTTAAGATAATTTATTGGCGAATAAATTTGTTTTAATGACCTACTTCTTAGTATAGTTACCCAAAGAGAAATCAGTTGGAATAATATGCATCTCTTTTCACCATTATTTCTTACTTCTCACGGTTCATATTATCAAATTGGACGAGTCCTGCTATTTGACTTCCTCGATTTACTCACGGAATGCTACAGTATAGGCGGATTCTGGATTTTTAGTTAATTATAAACAAAGTTGACATGTCTAGTCTATTGTCACACCCTCAACCTAAAACTTCTTAATTTGTTCTGTTCAAAATATGTCTGAATTCAAAATGTGTCTAAATGTCAGTGCGGTATTTGCAGCTAACTGAAACAAGAGCATTAATTCATCAGATAATATTTCAGGTCAATACACAGTTCCACAACTGAAACAATGACTTTCCACAAGGTTCATTAATCAGTTTTCACTTTAATTTTCGCTATACTGTGTAACGCTCGATGAATCTCAGGTATATACCTCGCACCTTCTCCACAGAAAACCGAGAATATCGACAGCTAAAAATAAATTCTAGTTCTACATATATCTGAAAGTTTGCCAGTCGCATTGGTCGTGTCGAAGCTGTCTGGGTAGATTCCGTTTTTCGTTATGTACATGCCAAGGCCATGTGGCTGTCGTCAGTCACTCAGCCATTGAGTGCCGCGTGATAACGTGTGAGTGAAATTGTCAGCCGCGTGCTTCCGCGTGCGCGTCCGTAGCGAATGATGTAGACAAGCGCTACTCTCGCGGATTCACCACGCGGTTACAGTGTTCCACCGTGGTCGCAGTGAAGAATCAGAAACTCGCTGGTCGGGACTCGGACAGATCCAAGCGCCGTGACGTCTCTAACCAGTGACTTGTCTCCATCCACAATCAAACCAAGATTGTCCTTTTTTCTTCCACCACTGCCGATTCGGCCGTTTGGTCCCATCTGGCCGCAAACGTCAATCAGGAAAAATGTTACTCTTTTCCGACAGCAGAGTGTCAATGCCACGTTTAACAAATCCCCAACCTTGATTGTTGTCAGCGACGGGCCAATCAGAGCACATCTTCCTCGCTAGTTTGTACTAGAAATTCAGACGGAGGCGGGCGACTCAGAGCGTAGTTTAACACTTCTGAATTTCCCGAGGCCAAACAACATTCCAAGACTTGCACTTTTCCGTCATAAATTTTGGAGTCCCAGTAAGTGCTTGAACCTGTTGCCCTTGACCATCTCAAGAGGCGAGTCGTGGCACAGGGCGCTAACCACGACTTTGTGAAAAGAAATGGTGGTTCCGTTAGCTTCCGTAGGTGGCCACTTGACACACGCAAGCCAGCACAAAGTTCTGTGTGCCCACGACACATCTGCTGCTTTCAGAGCATTTCTCAGGTGCTCAAACACTGGAACTATTAGACCCATTTCCAACGACTACTGAAATTTTATAAAATACGTTACCTAGTAATAAATCAACATAATGAGACTTTAAATATAGGCAACGGAAGTGTCTTGAGTATCTCCAGTCGTGACAGAGAGTAGATAAATTTAGTATAAATGGAAGGAGCCAAGCCAGACTGCTTGTAACCTTCTAGTGTGTATCTGTTGTGTTTCTTAAAGTTACGGAAAAACGCTAAGAATATTTTGAGAGTTGAGCGACTTCGGCTAGTACTAACGATAAAGAGCGAGGCCGCGGAATTACAATTGTGTGAAAGAATTGTCGGTGTTTCTGTTCGGTTCTGATCTACCTGTGGCCGGTTTCCGTACTGAAAGGTTGTAGACGAAGGCTGCAGCTTTCACCATGCTAAATCATACTTTTTGAGTGAGACTGCAATATGCTTTTGATTAAGCAACGCTTTCCACACATGCCCCACTTCTTTCATGTACACACATTTGTTAATCGAGTAAATTCTCTTGTGATGTGTTTCTTCAAATTGAAATGGAATTCAGTGTTCCATTGCGATCAAAGTCGCCTGTCCACGTAGATAGCAAAATCCATCTGCGCTTCATACATTGGTGCGCATTCGTGGCATTGTCCCTCTCAATAAGATATATGTGAGCGAACTGCCAGAATGAGATTATTTTACGAATATTTCTAGGACTTGGTATATCATACCCCTATTTGTAAAACTGCAATTGTTTGTAGTCGCCTGTATAAAGGGGCTTGTTATGTATATCATGTAGTGAACATTGATTTGATTTTGTAACAGTATCCACTTTCGTCAGCTTATTGTTTAATAGCTCGTTTTAATGAAGCCGTGCACTTGCTTCATAGCGCCACATATTGTTCTTTTGTTTAACGTAATATTCCAGCATTTAGGTGAACACTTGTGTCTCATTTCGCTTCCGTCGGCAGCTCTACTTTTCAGATTAGATTCTCTGTAAGTTCTTCGAAAATCATTGCAACTCAGAAGTAAATATTTTTGATGTGTAAGTGAAATATCGGTTCTAATTAATATCTTACAAATAGCATATACACAGTCATTGTCTGTCTATAAGACCAACCACTTAACACTAAGAATCTGTTAGCTTCGCATATCTCCTATTTTTCCCCTCTGAAACATATGAACAAATGTTTCTTCGCGGTTGCGAAAGTTCAACCGTTGTCAGCGAATGTTCTCGCGTTGGATTGCATTATCACATGAGCTTGTCTAGAAAATTGGCTAAAACAGTTAAATAGTTGTTTGAGAATGTTACTTTTTATCAAAATTTCAAGGCAACGGGTTAGCATTCTCAGTGCAGACTGAAAGTTCATTTTGGAAACTTGTAATATTGATTCTCATGTTCTGCTTTAAAATAAAAAATATATACCTTAATTTCCCTCGGCTTCATTCTTGGAGGGAGAATATACGATACGGTTTTATTCTACTTGCTCTCCGATTTTGCGCCGCACTTGCAATAATCATACATTGCCCCATCTGATGTTATTTAACGACGCTTCATCTTCCATTGATTCTAAATTTCTATAATTTACCTATAGCAGAACATGGCAGTATCAAACAAAATACATCCTCAGTCACAAAATGGTTCTTACAGCGCAATACATTTCAAAATATTTATGTTCATTTCCAGATGTTTTCAGGTTCTTACACAGGGTGATTCAGGTGTCCCTACCGATGTAGTTTTATCCAACTCGCAATGGTATATCTGGCCTATCTGTTATATATCTATTAGTCCTACAGAAAAAAATTTACATGTTCTTTTTGTAGGAAATTAAATGTAGTTAAATTTTGTGCTGGAGTTCGTAGTCGCTGGAGGCCGTAGTTTTCAATTTAGTCAAGAAAAACTACAAAAGTGACTTCAAATGCATCCCCAGTCCCACATTCAGGACTTCAAGTAGGTTGTTAATTGCACTTTCTCCTATCACCTTACAAAAATTTGCGACGCATGAATTACTTCCCACATTCGGTTTGTTTTTGGTCTACATTGACTAGCCTTATTACGCAACCGGATTAGTGGAGCACATACAGATTATTAAAGTGACGTTTGAGTAAACTTCCCTTAAAAATTTGAAAATTTCAACAGCGTAAAATAAACAATTACATCGTTTTGTGCGTCAGGCCCTAAGTAACTACTGTGCTCCTAAGGATTCAGTTCAGATCGAATTCTCAACATAATTATCTTTAGCGTCACGTTTACAAAAGTTGTTTTTGTTTCGTTAGCCTCACGCTCACGTTTAAATTAACAGCATTAATTAAATAGCCGATTATGTTGGTGGCGTGATAGACCCGGCACAAAAGACCAAACCAAGTCTAATATCAGGAAGGGTTCGTGTAATCTGAAATGTTTGTATAGTGGCGCAAGAGAATCTCACGAACAACATACTAGAAATCCTGACTGGTAATGGATGAATGTGGGGATGGAGGTGGTTTGAAGGTAACTTTTGTGTGTTTTCCTTGAATAATTCCAAAGCTGTGGCCTCCAGCGAAAACTACGTACAGTAAAGAACTACTGCACCTTAAATTTCCTACAAAAAATCCTGTTAATTTTTTCTGTTGGAGTAATAGTTTCTGCACAGCGAGTGAGAAAATATGAGAATCTCACGCGTGGTATTTGAATTCTAGATATAACACTGAAGCTTGCGTAAACGCACATCGTTATGGGCAGCTTAATTACCGTGTGTGAACTTTTCATCTCTCTACCTGTTACAAAAACATTCCTAAGTCACAATATTTTTCCTAAGATGTATCAGTTTCAAATATGCCCATAGATATTTCATGTTAAGTCGAGAGGCCGTGCTCTGTAACATCTGACTTTCCTCAATCAATATTTTATTTATGCACTGTTTCTGTCAATAATCTGGCCACATGGCGTCAAGATTCGAATTTTATTGTAATACCTTAATTTACCATATACAACAAAAAAAAGCTCGTTACAACACGCCAGGAAATGCTTAGTTTCCGCATTAGGGCCTTTAAAACATACCGAATGGAACTTTTCCCTCCCGGAGGTAGTGCTCTATATGCTGATTGAGAAAGATTATGATGCCACCCCTTGCGAAATAGTTGGGAAGTCTGGATTTGTGACCCACTGCTGCAAGAACAATTGTCAGAACATAACTCGTCCAGGGTAATATGATGGTGACAGGATATTTACGCGTTGCAAATCATTTAGATGAAAGTGTTGCTCTTCCAAAAGCCTCCAGACGGTTTTGTGCTTCTCGGAGCCGTGTACACAGAATCCATAATCTTTTGCTCTACGTCTTGACGTGTAGACCGTGGTCATCCTCTCTCAAACCAGGGGTGCACAGATGTTGGCAGAGACTTTCAAGTGACTTCCGAGCTGGACGTCTTTGCTGTTAGTACCTCTTCTGGTACAGATGACGATCCAGTGCAACATTGCCTTTTGCCTTAACGTACATGAAGTGCACGTTTGCTAGTTCCTGATTTGAGTACGTATATGTTGAACGCCGCTCACAACACTGAATGTACCCATCACCTCGGCATTAATGGTCTAATTAACGTCTTCTGTCGCGGCAGCTACCAACGGGAAGAAAACTGTAGCGGTGAATGTCAGCATCCTCAATGCCATGACTAGGAGACTAAGCGTTTCTGAACACATCTTGTGAAGTACTATTTTTATTGCGTACATATGACAAATACATACCTGTAGTAAATTGTTCCCTCTGTTTTTGAAACAGCCAGTATGTATATCAAGTTTACTGTCGTAGATTCATGGTACAAAGTACAAAGTAGGTGTTTAGTGATTGGACTGCGTGTGGAAGGTGTTTATACATTCTTTTCACAACACATCCTGTAGTTTTCACCACATTAAGTCACGTATTTTTGCTACAATAAAAAAGATGACTCTGAGCTCTATGGGACTCAACTCCTTAAGTCATCAGTCCCCTAGAACTTAGAACTACTTAAACCTAACTGACCTAAGGACGTCACACACATCCATGCCCGAGGTAGGATTCGAACCTGCGGCCGTAGCGGTCGCGCGGTTCCAAACTGTAGCGCCTAGAACCGCTCGGCCACTCCGGCCGGCTTACTACAATAATACAGAGATATGTAAAAGGGCAGAATACGGCGCTGCGGTCAGCAACACCTATACAACATGTTGTAACAACTTAGATGTTAGATTGGTTACTGTTGCCACAATGGCAGGTTATCAAGATTTAAGTGAGTTTGAACGTGGTGTTATAGTCGGCGCACGATCGATAGGATACAGTATCTCCGAGGTAGCGATGATGTGGGGATTTTCCCGTACGACCATTTCACGAGTGTACCGTGAGTGTCGGGAATCCCGTAAAACATCAAATTTCCGACATCGCTGGAGCCGGAGAAAGATCTTGCAACAACGAGACCAACTACGATAATCGTTCAACGTAACAGAAGGGCAACCCTTCCGCTAATTGCTGCAGATTTCAATACTGGGTCATCATCAAGTGTTAGCCTTTGAGCCATTCAACGAAGCATCATCGATATAGGCTTTCGGAGTCGAAGGTCCACTCGTGTACCCTTGATGACTGCACGACAAAATGCTTTACGCCTTGCCTGGCCCTGTCAATACCGACTTGATAACTGCAAACATGTTTCAAATTGTATCGAGCGGATGGACGACGTGTATGGGTGTGGAGACAACCTCATGAATCCATGGATCCTGCATGGTAGCTGGGGTCAGTTCAAGTTGGTGCAGGATCTGTAATGATGTGGGGCTTGTGCACTTGGAGTGGTATGGGACCCCACAATACCTCTAGACAAGACTGTGACACGTGACACATACGTAAGCATCCTCTGATAATCTGCATTCTTACATGAACATGGTGCATTCCGACGGACATGGGCAATTCCAGCAAGACAACGCAACACCCCACACGTCCAGAATTGCTACAGAGTGGCTTCAGGAACACTCTTCTGAGTTTAAATACTTCTGCTGGCTACCAGACTCAACAGATATGAACATTATCGAGCATATATGGGATGCCTTGAAATGTGCTGTTCGTAAGAGATCCCCACCCAATTGTACTCTTATGGATTTATGAATAGCCCTGCTGGATTCATAGTGTCAATTCCCACCATCACTACCTCAGACATTACTCGAGTCCGTGCCACGTCGTGTTGCGGCACTTTTTGGTGCTTGCAGGGGGGGGGGGGGGGGGGGGCGACACGATATTATGCAAGTGTGCCATTTTTTTTATTTTTATTTATTTATTTTTTTTTTTTTTGCTCTTCAATGTGTCTTAAGAAATAGTAATAATATCTTAAAATTAATGTAGTTTCGTGACTGAAATATTTTTGAACCTTTTTTTACCTTCATTTTAGCCTTCACGGTATAATTACCCTTGCGTTTTGAGCCACTGTATTAAGCATTCCTCAAACGAAATAGAGAGAAAGGACTTAATGCGTCTGCCATACTCCACTGAGCAATAATAGGACCGGGTATGTTACCAAAATACAGTTTATCTTTCATAAATTAAGTACACAACAGACCATCATTCTACATCCTCGTTCATTTACGTAACAAGAAACGAAATGTCTGACAGATGTCGAAAGCAAAGTGGAAACAGTCATTCATCCTGTCATCCTGGGGCTTTTCACTGGACTCTGAGAGTTTCAATAACGTGTATACCCACCACACAGCTACATGGCCACGCTCCACACAGTTCTATGGAAGTCATCCTGTGGTATCCACTCCCAGTCTTCAATGAGAGCCCTTGATACTTCTTGGACAATCTGTGGTAGAAGGAGACGACCACGAACGCCTCTGTCAAGCAAGTCCCACGTACTCTCAATGGGGTTTAGGGTTGGGCTCACCGCTGCCACTCCATTACTTCAAAGTCCAGGCTTCGCAAGACATCCCTGTGACGTCCAATACATGCGCCCTGCCATTATCGTGCTTGTGAAGGAATTCAGGGCCACCAGCGTATGCAGCAGCCATCACGTGGTCCAGTAGGATGTTCTGAGTGTACCTCCTGATGGTAAAGTAATCATGGACAACGGCAAGATCAGCACAGCTGTCAACACTGATGTTTCCTCAGGCCTTCACAGAACCTATGCCGAAACTGCAGATTTCCTGCACAACATTTAGTCGGCACTGGTCACCACGGTGTCTCCACATACGAACGTCGGCATAACCCTGCGTCAGAGGAAATATGGACTGGTGTGTGAATAGCACGTTTCACTAATGAAGAAGCTGTCAATTGACATGAGAATGTCAGAACACAAGGTGAGCTAGATGCTGTCGTGTTAAGTAGGATACTCGAACACCGACGTCTGGGCCGTAAAGTCATTTACCGTAACCTGTTCCTTCCAGTCTGATCGGACACAGCGGCTCCAGAGGCCCTTGTGAGATCTTCTTACAGTGCTCTGACAGTATCCGTACGAAGCACAAATTCAGAGTTAGCCTGATATCGATCTTCAAGTGGGGTTGTAATGCGTCGGCGACTTTGTCCGACTCGCCTTATGAACTTATCTGTTGTCTTGTAACGTATCCACAACCTAAGGGTGACAGAAGGAGATGCATCAGTATCTTGAGCAACCCGACGGGAAGTTAGATCAGCTTGCTGTGCATTAGGATTTTCGAACTGGGTCTTTCTTGTTGATACAACGGAGACAAATGGCAACTGCCGTCTGTGTATCTCACTAGGGAATATTGGGACACCAGTTTTTACATCCTTCTGGGGGGTCACCCTATACTGTACTGTGTAAAACAGCCGCTAGATGGTGAGTGACTTTAGTTGTTGCATACAATGAAAGGGAAAATCGCAGAAATTGCAGTTGGATTACAGCTGCCATTGGTACACTAGGGGTGTTCAGTAAGTAATTCAAAACATTTTTTCTGGAACCAGGTTGGCTTTACTCGGGATTCCAACACACCATATTGTTCCCCACTCTTCAAGCTTCAAAACCCTATTTTTCAACATGATATCCGTTCAATGTGACGGCCATACGCCACCTTACTGGGAAGGCCTGTATCGCTCATGGTACCACTCTCCTCGACGGCGTCTGAGACAACGTCTTCCTGCATCAATAACCTCCTTTCATCCACATACTGTTTCGCACAGAGAGCATCCTTCTTTGGGCTAAACAACTGGGAGGTGGGAGATCCAGGCTGTAGGTTGGACGCGAAAGGTCGAACGGAGTTTTATTACCTCCAGTCGGATGCGCAGACTTTTTGCGTTGTCGTGGAGAAAAAGAATTTCGTTTGCATTTTTGTTCAAAATGGTTCAAATGGCTCTGAGCACTATGGGACTTAACTTCTGAGGTCATCAGTCGCCTAGAACGTAGATCTAATTAAACCTAACTAACCTAAGGACATCACACACATCCATGCCCGAGGCAGGATTCGAACCTGCGTCCGTAGCGATCGCTCGGCTCCACACTGTAGCGCCTAGAACCGCACGGCTGCATTTTTGTGGCAACGAACATACTGAAGTTGATCATAGTATGTAGGCTTTCACGGCCGGTGTTGTCTTCAGTTAAAATTTCCGGGCTGAGAGGCCGTGGTCGATGCACAAAATTTCCACCTGACGTTTCGTCTTCATCTGCGGGAGACATTTTCTGAGCTCGTCCGGCTACTGCCACTGAGGCAGCTGGTACTCTCGCATTTATAGAGAGCATAGAGGGCACCACCATTCGTCACGTGATGCCGACGGTATACCTATCTTTGGAAGGCGACATCATTCTCGATTAAGAGTAATCGATTGTCATTCTGCTGGCGCAACGTCGACATCCATATTTTGTCCAAGTTTAAAACTTCCTCTTTTCTATTGAAATTGTTGTGGTGCTTGTGAATTTCTATTGCTTCTCTATACATGCGCGTATGATAATGGAATGTTCGTGCTAGAACGCTTGTCTCATTAAATTTAATTTCATGATTCCCATCTCGAAAAACATGCTCAGCTACGGCCGATTTTTCGATGTGTCCTAAGCGACAGTTTCTTTTATGTTCGGCTAAGCGGGTGTTTACACTTCTTCTCGTTGTTCCAATATATACTTGTCCACAACTGCATGGAATTTTGTATACCCCAGATGTTGCTAGGGGATGTCGGGCGTCTTTTGCAGTTCTTAAATGTTCTTAATCTTCTTGGTGGGTCTGAAGATTGTTTCGATCCCATACTTGGCCAGAACTTTCCCGACACGGTCCGTAACCTTATTAATAAACGGTAGGAAAACTTTTCCAGTAGGTGTCCGTTGTTACTCTGGACTTCTGGCTTCTTTTCTTCTTTGATGGAGGGTTCGATCAATTTCCTTACTTTTATATCCGTTTTTGATGAAGGCTGACCGTAGGTGCTTCAGTTCATCTTGTAAGTAAGCCGGCTCGCAGATTTTGTTGGCTCTGTCCACCAAGGTTTTAATGACACCTGTTTTTTGCCTAGGATGATGGTTAGATTCCTTGTGGAGGTATCGATTCGTGTGAGTGTTCTTTCTATATACCTTGTGGCCCAGCGTCCCATCCACCCGTTTAATTACCGACACATCCAGGAAATTGAGTTGACCATTGCTATCTTTCTCCATCGTAAACTGTATCCTCGGGTTAATGCTGTTCAGGTGCACCAAGAAGACATCCAACTCTTCTTCACCATGAGTCCACACTACAAATGTGTCATCAACAAAGCGGTACCATTTAGCAGGCTTTTTACTGGCAGTCTGCAGCGCTCGCTGTTCGAAGATCTCCATAAATAAATTGGCAACAGCTGGGCTAAGAGGGCTTCCCATCGCCACCCCGTCGATCTGTTCGTAAAATTTAATGAGACAAGCGTTCTAACACGAACATCCCATTATCATACGCGCATGTATAGAGAAGCAATAGAAATTCACAAGCACCACAACAATTTCAATAGAAAAGAGGAAGATTTAAAGTTGGACAAAATATGGATGTCGACGTTGCGCCAGCAGAATGACAATCGATTACTCTTAATCGAGAATGATGACGCCTTCCAAAGACAGGCATACCGTCGGCATCGCGTGACGAATGGTGGTGCCCTCTATGCTCTCTATAAATGCGAGAGTACCAGCAGCCTCAGTGGCAGTAGCCGGACGACCTCAGAAGATGTCTCCCGCAGATGGAGACGAAACGTCAGGTGGAAATTTTATACATCGACCACGGCCTCTCAGCCCGGAAATTTTAACTGAATATACTTAAGTTGGTTTTTCAATTCCTGAGAGTGGTATCGTGAGGGAGGACATAGAATAACGCCTTGAGAGTCCAGTAGACTGTCGCCGTGACTGAGGGTGTGGTACATTTTCTTCGGAGGACAAGTGGTGTGGCGTCACTCCACAGATTGCTGTTTTGTTGCCGGCCCATTACGATGAACCCATGTTTCATCAGCTGTGGCGATGATAGACAGAAAATCGTCACAATCAGTGTCGTAATGCGCAAGTAACTCCGCACGGTCGTTAGTTAGTCTTTATGGTCTTCTACCATGCTGCGAGGAACCCAGCCGGCACACACCTTGGAATATCCAAACTAGGGGACGAATGCGTCTGCACAACCAACAGAGACGTCCAGTTCAGCAGCGAAGTGTTTGTAGTGCGTCGATCACCTAGAATGAGCGTGTTCGCACGTTCCAACATTGCACGAGTCACAACTGTGTGTGGCCAACCCGCACGTGGGAGATCTGACTGCGATTATGACAGACGACTCGCTCAACGACTCAACCTGCTTTTGTTCGCTACCAGGTTTCCGTTTACGTTCTGCAAGCGCCTATGAATATCCGCGATGCTCTGGTTTGCCGCCAAAAGAAACTCATTCGCAGCTCCCTGCTTAGGACACACCTCCATTACTGACGCCATTTTGAAGGTTAGGTACAGTGCCACCGACTACCGGAATTTCGTGAAACTGCAGGGGCTGAAGCAGGAATGTTGCAGAATGTCCCGCAACAAATTCCGCATTTCTGAATCGAAATTGTCGTATTACTTATTGGACGGCCCTCCTAACAATATATTTAATAGACTTATCAGCCAGAACGTTATGACGACCCATCTAACAGACAGTACGTCCACCTCTGGCATGAACAACAGCGGCAACACGTCGTGGCACGGTAGCAGTGAGACCTTGGTAGGTCGTAGGAGGGAGTTGGCATCACTTCTGCACACCCAAGTCACCTGATTCTTGTAAATTCCGGGGAGGGGGCGACGAGCTTTGACGCCACATTCAATTCACAACCCAGATGTGTACCATTGGGTTCAGATCTAGCGAGTTATGAGGCCAGCACATCAATTAGAACTCGCCACTGTGTGACTCGAATCACTCTATCACACTCCTGTCCTCGTCGTTGTACATGTCCAATGTTTACATTGCTCTGATTCGTCCGTCACCTTTCTCTGACCGCCGCGTCGATGTCGGTAATACACAAGCAGGTTGACAATGTAAACAGGAATGTGCCTACTATCAATAGTGTAAATACCTGTCATTTAGGAAAACAAAATTAAAGAATATGATACTATATATTTCAGTAGACTTTTCTGTAGAGTCCACAGAGATGTGCCGTCTGTGTAATTTTGGCTGGTTATACCGTTTCAGCCTGTGTATAAAGAAGAGTGTCAGTTTGTTTGTTTGTAACTCATAGAAACATACAGTTTTATTCCGAACTTGATGTAATTTTGCACATATTAACAGAATCTTCCGTCGGTTCTTGGTAGAACAACATTATAATAATAAATGAAAAGCACCAGTTTGCTTTTGTTCTACAATATTATTTTTATAGCTTTTTTAACCGGTTTTCGGCTTACAAGGCCATCTTCAGACATTTACTGAGTATTATCACCAAAGAAGTTAAATGTTGGCAGACAACAATGGAAGAGAAGTAACACATCTAGAGTGAAGTAGAAACATACAGTGAGTAACATCTTTGCAATGAAATAGTAAAAACTGAACATTACATAAATAACAATGGAGTTGACAGGAAAACCTTTAGCACAAAATAGGAATAGCATGCCTACATAACAGTTTCTATTAATAAACAAAACTAATGAAATAAGATAAAATTAGTACTAGACAAGGCTGCATCAAGAGGTATGAAACATGGAGAGTGATACACAACCAATTGAAAAAGAAGAGACAGTTGTCAATGTAAATACAGAATACACAAGGAACTTAAGCAATATCAATAAAACAAAAATTAGTAAATGCAGGAAAATTGAGGTGTTTGAGGGAACCTACAGTTTGAGAGTGTGGTGGTACTGCATTTTAACATTAACATTATAATCAAAGCAGTGGCTGTGAGACCTGAGTTTCTCCTAGCGTATACAACTTTCAAATAACTTCCGGGAATTCAGCCAGGTAACACTTTCAGCGACCGCCGATATTTCGGCGGGAGAACACCCCGCCGTTTTCAAGGCAAACTGCAACGGACAGGCGGCGTACATGCAAATTTAATACCTCGGTTCTCGGACCGAAGCAGGAAAGATAACACACACACACACACACTGAACACTAGTGCCACCAAAGATGACCAAAGTCAGAGCTATCGATAGTGAGACTATGAATTCGCAGGTGAGGCAGCATTGACTCTGTTCCTCTGTTTTTTGACAAGGCAGAGAGCCGGATTCCAAACAGAGTTTAAACAGAAACCTCCATCCCTGTTAACGAGGTTGCTCGCTAATTTAATCTCAACTGCCTCCCTTATGACACTGTCCCAAGAGCTGGACGTGCATGCCAATATCTCGGTGTTATTATATAACATGGGGTGACCAGTATCCAAGCAATGTTCGGCAATAGCAGATCTATTTGGCTGCTGTAATCGTGTGTGCCGTTTATGCTCAGTACATCTGTCCTCCACGGTCCTGATAGTTTGACCAATATATACCATGCCGCAGCTACAAGGAATACGATATACACCCGCCTTACGCAGTCCAAGATCATCCTTAACGGAACTCAAAAGTGCTCTAATTTTAGATGGAGGTCGGAAAACACATTTCACATCGTATTTCCGTAAAATACGACCGATCTTATTGGACGTGTTTCCTACGTAAGGCAAGAAGGCAGTAGACTTAGGTGTTGACTCAGAATTATCATCAATCACCCGATGTACAGTTGGTCGATAGCGCAACGCACGTTCAATCTGTCTATCACTGTACATTTTGACGAAATGTAACTTCAAGATGGGACAGCTCAGCTGGCAAAATCTCAGCGTCAGCGTCAGAAATCTTTTGACGACGCAACCTTATCCGTGCTAGGGAAGGGTTTAAATTTTGCACCCACTCCGAAGAATTTGCCGGTAGCTGATTTTATTAGTTCAATTGAACAGGCAGTTTGCAAACTACCTCCTGACGCTGCAGAGGAAGTTAGGAGGGAGGCATGCCGTGTTTTGACTAGGGCTCGTCCACCCAAGAGTAATGTAACAGCAGCAGAGAGGGCTGCTTTACGCTCTCTCAAAGTTGATCCCAGTATTGTTATTTTACCTGCTGACAAGGGCAATGCCACCGTTGTTTTAAATAAACATGATTATGTACAAAAGATGCAACGTTTACTATCTGATTCAACGTATCGCAGAATCGATGCTGACCCCACGAAAAGTGTTGAGAGAAAGACCAACAGCCTCCTGAAGAAAAGTGGTTTGTCGCAGGACACAATCAAGAGGCTTAACACCTATAGTGCGGTTCCCCCTAGGTTATATGGCCTTCCAAAGGTTCATAAGGAAGGGGTTCCTTTCCGTCCTATAGTGAGTAACATCGGCGCCCCGACATATCGTGTATCCAAGCATCTTGCTTCTCTGTTGAGTCCACAAGTAGGACGGTGTGAACATCACATCAGGAACTCAGCTGATTTTTTACGTCGTTTGGAGGGACTGAGGCTGAATGACTCTGATATTTTAGTGAGTTTCGATGTGGTCTCTCTTTTCACTCGTGTCCCTCTGTCTGATTCGTTGCGGTTAATTGAAGCCAGGTTTGGTGCTGATTTAACTAATCACTTAAGGCATGTGTTGACATCCACTTACTTTTTATTTAATGACCAGTATTACGAGCAGACAGATGGAGTTGCGATGGGTAGTCCGTTGTCTCCTGTGATCGCAAATTTGTTTATGGAAGACTTCGAGGAACGTGCATTGGAGTCGGCGCCTTTAAAACCCGCCTGTTTCTTTAGATACGTTGACGATACCTTCGTTGTTTGGCCTCACGGTAGGGAGAATTTGAATGTCTTTCTAGAACATCTGAACTCGATCCACCCGAACATTCGTTTTACGATGGAGGTGGAAGAGGGTGGTTGCCTTCCCTTTCTCGACGTGTTGGTTAGGAGGAAGGATGATGGATCATTGGGACATGCAGTCTACAGGAAACGTACTCACACCGACTTGTACTTACAAGCTAATAGTTGTCACCATTCGGCTCAGCGTGAAGGGGTACTTCGTACCTTGGTACACAGGGCACATGTCGTTTCTGACGCTGAGATTTTGCCAGCTGAGCTGTCCGATCTTGAAGTTACATTTCGTCAAAATGGTTACAGTGATAGACAGATTGAACGTGCGTTGCGCTATCTACCAACTGTACATCGGGTGATTGATGATAATTCTGTCAACACCTAAGTCTACTGCCTTCTTGCCTTACATAGGAAACACGTCCAATAAGATCGGTCGTATTTTACGGAAATACGATGTGAAATGTGTTTTCCGACCTCCATCTAAAATTAGAGCACTTTTGAGTTCCGTTAAGGATGATCTTGGACTGCGTAAGGCGGGTGTATATCGTATTCCTTGTAGCTGCGGCATGGTATATATTGGTCAAACTATCAGGACCGTGGAGGACAGATGTACTGAGCATAAACGGCACACACGATTACAGCAGCCAAATAGATCTGCTATTGCCGAACATTGCTTGGATACTGGTCACCCCATGTTATATAATAACACCGAGATATTGGCATGCACGTCCAGCTCTTGGGACAGTGTCATAAGGGAGGCAGTTGAGATTAAATTAGCGAGCAACCTCGTTAACAGGGATGGAGGTTTCTGTTTAAACTCTGTTTGGAATCCGGCTCTCTGCCTTGTCAAAAAACAGAGGAACAGAGTCAATGCTGCCTCACCTGCGAATTCATAGTCTCACTATCGATAGCTCTGACTTTGGTCATCTTTCGTGGCACTAGTGTTCAGTATGTGTGTGTGTGTGTGTGTGTGTGTGTGTTATCTTTCCTGCTTCGGTCCGAGAACTGTGGTATTAAATTTGCATGTACGCCGCCTGTCCGTTGCAGTTTGCCTTGAAAATGGCGGGGTGTTCTCCCGCCGAAATATCGGCGGTCGCTGAAAGTGTTACCTGGCTGAATTCCCGGAAGTTATTTGAAAGCAGTGGCTGTATACCAGTTTACATTAAATAAATGAGCAAAGTAAAATATGAACAGTATTTGATTAGACAACAACAAGGGGAGTTAAACATGGACAGTAATACAAGTTAAAAGCAAACCCTTAACTATTGAAACTACAGCATATGTGGAATACAAAGACAACTGCAACAAATAAAACAACTTAATGACTACAGGAAAATGGGAATATGTAGGAAGAGAGAGTGTGGGAGGTAAATAAAAATAACATTGTAGAACAAAAGCAAACTGGTGCTTTTCATTTATTATTAATTTTGCACACTTTATGACAGTTTACACAAGATTTCGTAATATGACTTCAAACATATATGTAAGTAACATAAAAAGAGGAAATGTTGTTATCAAAAATCTTTAAACGTTCTGGACCGATTTACCTCAAATTTCTACACGATACCAAATATTTCGAAAACTAAATGCCTAACAAAGGAAATATGTCGTGGTAAGCTGATCGTAATTGCTATCGTGAGAATAGATTACAGCGGCAATACTTGTCTTGGAGGTACTACCAACAGACGTCTCTGTACCGCTTGATGAGTGGAAGGTCGAGAATTTGACAGAAACGTGATTGGAAGCTATTATTTACGATTAGATCTAGCGAGTTGGGGGACCAACACATAAATTAGATCATGTTAACAGAACCTTCCGTCGGTTCTTGGTAGAACAGCATTATAATAAATAAAAAGCACCAGTTTGCTTTTCTTCTACAAATTATAGAACAAAACCAAACTGGTGCTTTTCATTTATTAACATAAATTAGAAATCGCCACTGTGTTCTTCGAACCACTCCATCACACTGTTCGCCTTGTGACATGGCGCATTATCCCACTGAAAAATGCTACTGCCAACGGGAAACAAGGTCGTCATGAGGAGATATAGTGTGCGATACTCTTCAGCTGTCATGATGCCTTGGAAGAGCTCCACTGGACTCATGGATGCTCACGTGAATTTTCCCCATAGCATAATGGAGCCGCCGCCACGTTGTCTCTGTCCCGCAGTACAAGTGCCAAGGAGCTGTTCCTTTGGAAGACGATGGATTTGCGCCCTCTCATCGCCATGAACACGCTACCGGGATTCATCAGACCATGCAACTCTCTGTCACTGCACCGACGAGCAGTGGCGATGGTCACGTGACCATTTCAGTCGCAGTTGTGGAGGTCGTGGTGTTAACATTGGCACGTGTATGTGTCGTTGGCTGTGGAGGCGGATCCTTTATGAGTGTTCGGTGCACTGTGTGTTCAGACAAACTTGTACTTCGCCGCCGTCCGGGATGACCGAGCGGTTCTAGGCGCCACAGTCTGGAACCGCGCGACCGCTACGGTCCCAGGTTCGAATCCTGCCTCGGGCATGGATGTGTGTGATGTCCTTAGGTTAGTTAGGTTTAAGCAGTTCTAAGTTCTAGGGGACTGATGACCTTAGAAGTGAAGTCCCATAGTGCTCAGAGCCATTTTTGTACTTCGCCCAGCGTTAAGGTATGGAGCTAGTTCCGCCACAGTTCGCCGCGTGTCTTACCAGTCTGCCCAGTCTATAGTGTCTGTCATGTTAATGAGGGCTGATCGCCCAACACTACGACGTCTAGATGTGGTTTCACTTTGGTTCCGCCACTTGTTGAAGGCACTCACCGCAGCGCTCCTGTAACAGCCGACAAGTCACGCAATTTCCATAACTCTCGTGCCGCGTATCCGGGCCATCACAATTTGCCCTCCGCCAAATTCAGATAGATTGCACAAGGCGTGCATTCTACACACAGACAGCACACTCACTGATACTACATGCACCGTGCGTGTGTCTGATTAGCAGTCATTCCTCGCTAGGTGACGCTGCGATCGCTTGTATGAGTTTATATCGACAGTAGATCGGTGGCCATAGTGTTGTGGTGGATCAGCGTATAATGGACGTTGATACACGTGTTGCCCTAATTCTTTTAGCACTGTAGCTGTAAAAGACAGCGCTTTATTTTAGTGTAGTGCTGTCGACGGAACCGACTGTCTGTTCCCCCCCCCCCTTCCCCCAGCTTCCCCCCCCCCCTCCAGTCACGTAGCCCGCATGTACCGCAATAAGCCGCGTGCAAACGCGGCCGCTGATTGCTGCCACGAGTTGATGATTTCAGCAGGACGGCTGCCGGCGGCGTGATATGAATGCGTTTCTCCCCTTCCCTTCCCCCTCCCTCACCAAACAACGCTTTCTGATTCACCGGGGTCCGAACCGCGGCCCAGGCGACTCATCACCACCGTAACGTATTACTGGAGGCCCGCTCGTGGCAGCGCGCGCCATTCGCAGCAGTCTCAAGCGGCTACCTCTTTGACAAGGCTGCGGCAGTAGGGCGCCGTGTCACTCGCGGGCCAGGGGATGCGAGAGAGCGCACACGCAGAGCAACGCAGGCCTGCGCGCTGTACAAGAACGCAATCAGGCAATCACGCGCGAATCCGGGTGAAAGACAGCTTGATTGGAAGAGAACTGAGAAATTGTGACGTATCAGTGCTGCCCGCGACTGTCAGCTCGGCTATAACGAACGCCAGTCAGCCTGCTGTCTGGTTGAAGTGGGTGTCTGTCCAGCCTGGAGATATACCTAAATTGTTAGTAGAACACCATTAATTGATTTAAAACAAATAGTAACATGTATGTCCATTTCCTACGGGTTCTCCCCAGCCTCCACCCCATGGAAATATACCTATATATAGGGTGTAAACGGTATACAGTAGACTTGGCCACTGTTTCTATGTTTCGATACAGTGTATCGATACGTGGAACTGTTTCGGTGTTTCGGAACGGCTATGGTTCACTGTTTCGGAACAGTGGTGTTTCATTCCGCCCCTGTTTCGGATAACCGCACTAGATTCGATCTCGAGCCAGACACAGAAACTGTATCGTTGTTTCAAAATAAGGCTGTTTCAGTCCACCTGCGCTTGGAACGGACTAATTGTATCGAAACAGTGATGTTTCATTCCGCTCTGTGTCGTACGAGATTCGGGCTCGGCACAGATACTGAAACACAACATAAAACTACATGAAACACTTTCAAGAGTGTCGAATTCTTTTTGACAAGCAATAGAATGAAGCTTAAGATATCCGAAAATAAAGCTTCGTTTCTAGCTGACTGTTCTATTACGAAATGGCGTAACATCTGCTTTATAAACACTAACCAAACAATGAAATAACACATACTATTCCCATTCAAAATAATAAATATGTGAAAATTATTCGATTAAATTACACTTTTTTATAGCATACGCTTCTCTTTTCATGTACAGTAAACGTATTAAGAAACGCAAGTAAGCCTACAACATTTTGAATAAAAAAACGCTTAGAGTGACAGTTATTAGACATATACATAAATTTGATCTAGGTATAGTTGCAAGCAATCTGTTTGACATATCACTGATAGTGTAATGGTGAATGGGAAGGGCTGGGAAGCATGGTGAAACATCTTGAAAGACAAAATTTTATTCTGTTATATTTTGTTATTTATTCGAATTATTTGTGAGTCTATAGTCACTGTGCCTATTATCCACCATGATTCCCTTTGTGTGCATGGAAATTAGCAGGTTGGGTATATTACCCATACTAACGGAACGTGGGAATCCCAGTAGCAAATCCGTTGTTTCTGCAGTTTGCTCCTACCTCCAGTTCCGTTCGTGGTGGTTCTTCTGTCTTCAGCTATGGCTGTCCTCAGCCAATTGAAAAGTGTGAAAGTCGCACAACACGAAAGCAGCGCATTTGCTGCAGGAAGTACGAAACTGCCAAGACGCCCAGGTGATAGTTTCATACTTTCTGCGATATGGTTAGCGCTCTCGCACCTCATTTGTGTTTATATGGACATACTTATACAGTAGACATTCAAGATGATTTAATGTGTACGCCTATTAGATTACAAAACACAACCTGTTTCACTCGAAACAGCGTATCGAAACATTACATTGTACTGTTTCATTTGTTTCGAAGCAGTTAAGTGTTTCAGTTTGCCCATCTCTAGTATAGCGTAACAAAGCATTGTTGATAGAACACCATTAACTGATTTGAATCAAATAGTAACATGCACCATTAACTGATTTGAATCAAATAGTAACATGCACCCAAGTTAGACGTGACATGTGTGGACAGCATAAATTAATACAAAGTTCTTCCTCCACCCGATTCTCACCACACGCGCACTTATGTAAGCAGTCGTGTTATTTACCACTGCGAGTATTGACACAGCGAGCGTCAGCCTCAAACACCAGGGAAACAACGGCCTGCGTAGTTAAGTCATTGTTATACGGCAATTGTCCACAGTCGTCGAATTACCTGTGCAAACGTTATTGCAAGCTTGTTAAACGTTAAGATGGAAAGAGATTTACTATCGCTGGACTATGTGACATTCATTTAATTTATGGGGAAGCACAAGGTGTAGCGAGGGCAGCTGTACGAATTTATTGTGAACGCTTACCGCAACGAAAACTTCCCGCGTGATTGACATTTTTTGCAGCTCACCAGGAGTCTGCATCATTATAACTTACACGATTACTTTGCATTTTTTTCATTCGTAAGGAAGTCCAGTTATTATTTTTACTTGTTTACATTTTATTATGGATGCGAAACTTATTGTCTCTTCTGATATACTTTGAGATTTTATTATTAAATAAATCACGGCAGAGTACAACCTAGGAATACATATTTAATTTGGATAGATTGAGAGATAGGGGCTGTTCTGGGCCCCGCTCAGAAGGCCCAAAACGTGAAAAGCATTGTAAGCTGAGCAACAAATTCAGGACCGCATCCACGATGATCTTACTTAGAGTACTGGAATCATCGACGGCCAAGTGGGTGTTTCGCGCACTGTCGTTCATCGCACTTCGAGAAAGGGGACTGTGGCATTACCACATTCAAAGCGCACTAGCGTTGTAAAAGCAAGATTTCCCTCCACGACAAGAATTCGGAAAGGCTTTTGTTACAAAGTACGCAGCAAGATTTTGTAAACTACATACTCGTCACAGATGAAGCGTGTTTCACTCGCGGCGGAGTAACTAATTTACGTAATATGTACACGTGGAGTGTACACAATTCGCAACCAAGTAGTCGCAATATATATTCAGCACCGTTTTGCCGTAAATGCAAGGGCGTGAGTAATAGATGATTACATTATTGGGCCTTATGTTTTACATGCACGATTTATTGGTAACTATTACCGAACCTTTCTAGAAGAAACATCGCTACCAACTTAATTAGATGATATTCCGTTAGCCGTACATCGTAACTGGAGTTTCTTCCATGATGGTGCTCCACCTTACATTGGTCACAGAGTATGAAGATTTTTGAGTACGAGATTTCCAGGACGACGGGTTGAGCGATCTGCTCTTGTCGTTGGTCAGCAGGCAGTCCTGATTTAAATCCACTGGATTTTTGCTTTAGGGGCCATATGGGGGAACTTCATTACGCTCAGCAAGTAAATAATGTGGACGAACTTTCGCAGAGGATTTTCGATGCTGCCGATACCATAAAGGCAAATATCCGTGTACTCGTATGTGAACGAGTGCCACGAAACTGGGTTCGACGTAATTAAGCATATGTTAAATCGAATGGTGGGCATTTTGAACGTTTATTATAGTATTGGTGTAAGAGGAAACAGAGTAATGTAGGTTTCATTTTCCTTACGGTAATGTTGTACAAAAAGAAAATAAATTTAATTTTCGTGATAGCATTGTTGTAAAAAGAGGCCATAGCTTATTGTAACACATGCACAACGAGTTACGTAGTAATTGGTTGATTTTGCACCAAGGGAACTGCATATTATTTGATGTTAGCTTCCCTTTACTACCACGACCTTCATTATCGTAATGTTGTAAAAGAGAAAATGTCTGGTTGTACTTAATATATCGTTTACATAAAAAGAATTAGACGTGCTTGAGAACCCAGTGACTGTTAACGTTGCGTGTTTTGGTACTAAGTGACCGCCACGTCGATGTCGGTAATACATAAGCAAGGTCGTGTACCGTCTGTTAACAATGTAAACAGTGAAGCGTCTGCTATTAATTCTACAAATATCTGTCTCTTAAGAATACAAAAATTAAGAATATGACTGCTGCATAGACCTATAGTAGTCATCGAGATCATTGCCGTCTAGCGCCGATTCGAAACCCGCGGCGCTCGATACCAGATGCGGCATTCATGAAAATCAGGTTCTAGGCTTCCTGTTCTCACTTTTGAAAATATACGCCAATTTCAATCCAGAAGTTTATCAATAATAATTACGTAAGATATTATGCATTGATTCTTTGCTAATTTATAAATTAAAATGACATATATGTACATAAAATATAACTGTAAAATACGTACTTTTATCGTTTCAGTACACTTGATTTTATGATCGCAGCTAATGGATCGCTTCAAATATACATACATATGACATCGTCGATCTGGAAAAGAAACGACTCAAAGTTAAGTATTCCATTGGAGTCGTAGATATGAGAATCTCCATTATTAGTGGGGGCTCAGTTTAATTCCACTTAAAATAATAATAATTAAATCTCAAGATGATGGATGGGACATTGCATAGTCCAAAATCATTTGTGGCCGGGATCTACTATATCTGTAACGGAGTCGTTGATTAGGCAGTATTACTGATTTATGAGTACAGAGATTAAGTGAACCACTACGAACTACCGACTATTTCTACTAGAAGACAAGACTGAAAAAATTGTGAAGTGAGTTTCCTGTGCACGAGTAGGAAGTACTAAGGCATTTTCCGGTGTCGTAAGCAAGGGTGTGGTTTAAGAATACACGCACGATGTCGGTTCTAAAAGGCCGTGATGTAATTAACTAGGTGTGGTTTTGTGGTAGAGTTGAACTGACAATGTCTAGTTGATCTAAACAGTTTCATTTGTTTAGAGGAAAATTTAACTGTTGTTGTTTGTTGTATGACATTCGATCTACGGCTTTACACATGACGACCATGTACAAGCAGTGGACCGTTGCCATCTCCTTTACACACGGCTTGCTGGACATTTTTATGCCCACGACCATACCTCCACCGTTGCCGATAGCGCACATTTCTGACTTCATCGACGACTTCAGACTCGTTCATCGATCACAAGCCCACCTCAAATCAAAGATTTCTATACCTCACTGCATATCCCACAACAGCGTCGAACTCATCCATCGACGCTGTAGCAGACAGTTTGGTGTCAATGTCCACCACCCTTTCCTTCCCCTCATCTTCCAGGCGACATTGTACTATGTTAGGTGTAGGAAATAGACCACAAATCAATGTCTTCACGCAACCGATTGTCACACACTCCCCTTTGTACTATTTGCCACCCCATGGATGACGATGGCCATCACCTCACTAGTGCTGCCACCTGTGACTTCTAGAAACTGGGTCGGCAGTTCGTTGCCTGCTACCTCCGTGTTCCACGACTTGCAGACTTTTATCCGTCCAGAGAACACTTGTTTCCCATCAACAAAACCCACGCTATAGTTTTGGTTAAGTGATGGACGATCACTCCATATTGTTACGGCGGTAATCGTGACTTGACTTCTGGCAGCACTTACAAACCAAGCACAATAAAGTCGAGCCCAGTCCGCGCTACCAAACCTCCTTCGCTAATTATGTATGCAGGATATTTGCATCACCCCCACTCAGCTGGATGGTGCCGTACGCGGTCGGCACTCCTCCCCACCCTAACCAATTCCGCCGGCCGCGGTGGTCTAGCGGTTCTGGCGCTGCAGTCCGGAACCGCAGGACTACTACGGTCGCAGGTTCGAATCCTGCCTCGGGCATGGGTGTGTGTGATGTCCTTAGTTAGGTTTAAGTAGTTCTAAGTTCTAGGGGACTTATCACCTAAGATGTTGAGTCCCATAGTGCTCAGAGCCATTTGAACCATTTTTTTAACCAATTCCGCTGTCGTCTGAGACTCACCACGCTACATTCTCCATTTCCATATCGTAACCCACACCGGACTAGGCGCATGGACTACAGTTCCAGGGTAAGCCGGGCATTTCTCCAATTCCACTGCCTCCCCCCCCCCCCCCCACCCATCCTTGGCTTCCGTCATCCTTTCGTGCGCTTCGGTAGCGGTGCCAGGGACGCTGTTGTCAGGCCTCGCATGTTGACCTCTGCCCACTCTGAATCCACTCCTCGTCCGCCGAACAGAAGGATGCTTGGTGTCGTATCCCAGCCCAGCCCCTCCTTCCCTTCTCCACTATTTGCTACGGCGTCAAACCTCTTAGCTTACTTTCTGTTTTTCTCTTGCTTACGGATGTACGCATCTTTATTGCTCCCAAGCCACGTCAATTACACAGTTGGTGTAGGAGGAAGAAAAAAAGGGGTAGAGTTTTTGATTAGCAATCAAAACGTCCTCGGTCCCGGGTTCAAAATACGTCACCAATTAAATTTGATCAATACTCGTGGCCGAAAGCTTCCGGTATAAAAGATCACCCTCATTCTGCCAACAGTCTTGTCAAAGAGAGTGGAGGAGGAAACAGTGGTTCAGGGCACTCTCTTGTCCTTGTGGGGAGACACTGCCCCTAAAAAGTGGAAGAATCAAAAATGATCAACGGTATGAGGATACGGAAGGCAAAGGAAACGGCTACATGAGTGCCTTGAGTGGCTTGCATCGACAGGACATGTGGCCTGTAATTGAAAATGTGTCACTATGATCTCTGCATTGACAAAAGTTTCCGGAAGAGCCCCCATTCGGATCTCCTGGAGGAGACTGCCAAGGGGGAAGTGACCGTGAGAAAAAGACTGAATAGACAACGAAAGGATCACGCACTACTAATCAGGGCGTGCAATGTCAGAAGAATGAATGTGGTAGGAAAGCTAGGAAATGTGAAAATGGAATTTAAAGGCTCATTCTACATATAGTAGGGGTCAGTGAAATGAAATGGACAGAAGACAAGAATTTCTGGTCAGATGAGTATTGGGTAATACCAACAGCAGCAGAAAATGGTATAACGGGAGTAGTATTCGTTATGAATAGGAAGGTAGAGCAGAGAGCCTGTTACTGTGAAAAGTTCTGTGATAGGGTTGTTCTTATCGGACTCGACACCAAATTCAACGCCGACAACAATAGTTCAGGCATACATACCGACATCGCAAGCTGAAGATGAAGAGATAGAGCAAGAACTTGAGGATACAGTACGTAACTTGAGGTAATACAGTACGTAAAAGGAAATGAAAATCTGTCAGAGGGACTGGAATGAAGTTGTAGGGGAAGGGGTAGAAGGAAAGGTTAAAGAAGAATATAAGATTGGGACAAGGAATGAGAGAGGAGGAAGACTGAGTTCTGTAATAAATTTCCGCTAGTAATAACGATTACTCTGTTCAAGAATCGCAAGAGGAGGAAATATACTTGGAAAAGGCCAGGTGATACGAGAAGATTTCAGTTAGATTACATCATGGTCAGACAGAGATTCTGAAAACAGATACTGGATTGTAAGGCGTATTCCGGAAAAGATAGACTCAGATCAAAATGTAGTACTGATGAAGGATAGGTTGAAGGTTTGGAGATTGCTTGTAGGAATCAATACGCAAAACAGTGGGATACGGAGGTACTAAGGAATAACGAGATACGGTAGAACTACTCTAAGGTTTTAGATAAAGCAATAAGAAACAGACCAGTAGGCAGTACAGCTGAAGACGAATGGACTCCTCTAAAAACAGTTATCACGTCACAGAAGTTGGAAAGAAAACATAGGTACAAAGAAGGCAGCTGGGAAGAAACCCTGAGTAAAAGAAGAAATACTTCAGTTGTTCGATGGCCGGCCTGCGTGGCCGTGCGGTTCTAGGCGCTTCAGTCTGGAACTGCGCGACCGCTACGGTCGCAGGTTGGAATCCTGCCTCGGGCATGAATGTGTGTGATGTCCTTAGGTTAGTTAGGTTTAAGTAGTTCTAAGTTCTAGGGGACTGATGACCTCAGATGTTAAGTCCCATAGTGCTCAGAGCCATAGTTGTTCGATGAAAGAACGAAGTACAAAAATGTTTAGGGAGATTCATGAATACAGAAATACAAGTCGCTGAGGAAAGAAACACGTTCATAGGATAGGACGTTGTAGTGTAACGACGTAAGTTTCTTATAAATGATTTTCTTCCGACATATGACCATGTGTAGACTTCGTCACCTACGTCAGTTACAACCCACTTCAAAATTATTTATATTCTTTTTAAATTGTCTCAGAATGGTTCTTGAACGAAACTGTAAAACATCATTTGAGTCGTATGCACAGAATTACGTCACTCTGGCCAAGTGGTTTGCGTAAACTTTTTCAATTTTAGACGTCGTTTGTTTCTCCTCAGAAATTATATTGATACACGTTATCTGATTTAATCGATATTAGAACCACATTGAATAAACTTTTGAGATTCAAAGTCGCGATGAACGCTGTCAAAATTCAATAATCTTGTCAAATATATTATTAATTCATTCACATAATTCTTCATAAATAAATCCTCGGAACACGTATTTCAACTTTAGTAGCATCCACTAGTTTATTATCTTCCTACATACAGACGTGAACCTGAGCCTTGACAAGATAGGACTAACATTTTCAATAAGATTAAACTTCCTATGACGTCATTGCTGTACAAAACATTACAAATTATTCATTTTCAATTTTTAGAAGCACGACGCAACAACTCGGTTTCAGAATCTTCTGTTGCTCTTTGGCTGTCGACCCGCGACGTTAGTGGCCAGCAATTTTCTCTCCGGTCCCGGCAGCGAAGATGCTGTCTCCGTTCGTTGCGCCGCCCTCTCCGTACATGAAACATAAAAAATAAATACAAAAACTTTAGACAATTCACAACCATTACAAATATTACAAAAATACGTAAACAAAACTAAATTAAACTTATATTCCCCTGCAAACTGGGCTGACACTGATGGATGGGTGACGCTTCAATTTCGCGTCCCACTACAACGTGTCGACCTGGAAAAAGCGTTCGACAATGTAAAGTGGTGCAAGATGTTTTAAATTTTGAGAAAAATAGGAGTAAGCTATACGGAGAGACGGGTAATATATGTAATAATAAGAGTGGACGACCAAGAACGAAGTACTACAATTAAGAAGGGTGTGAGCCAAGAATGTAGTCTTCCGCTCCTACTCTTCAATCTGTACATTGAAGAAGCAATGATGGGAATGAAAGAAACGGTCTTGGAGTGGAATTTAAATTAAAGATGAAAGGATATAATTAATGATATTGCTATGCTGAGTGAAAAGTAAGAAGAATTACATGATCTGCTAAATGGCATGAACAGTCTAATGAGTACAAAATATGGATTGAGACGAAATCGAAGAAAGACAAAAGTAATGAGAAACAGCAGAAATGAAAACAGCGAGAAACTTAACATCAGGATTGATGGTCAGAAAGTAGATGAAGTTAAGGAATTCTACTGCCTATGCAGCAAAATAACCAATGAAAGACGGAGCATGGAAGACATCAAAAGTAGGCTAGAACTGGCAAAAAGGGCATTCCTGGCCAAGAGAAGTCTACTAATATCAAAATAGGCCTTAACTTGAGGAAGAAATTTCTGTCAATGGAGCACTGCATTGTATGGTAGTGAAACATGTACTGTGGGAAAACCGGAACAGAAGAGAATCGAAGCATTTGGAATGCGGTACTATAGACAAATGTTGAAAATTAGGTGGACTGATAAGGTGAGGAATAGGAGAGGAAAGGAATATTTGGAAACCACTGAAAAGGAGAAGGTAAAAAAATGATAGGATATCTATTGAGATGTGAGGGAATGACTCTATGGTGTTAGAGGGAGCTGTAGAAGGCAAAAAACTCTAGTGGAAGACAGATTGGAATACATCCAGAAAATAATTGAGGACGTAGGTTGCAAGTGACTCTCTGGGATGAGCTGTCTATACTTCTCTTACACTATTCACTACACTAGTCGTCTCAGTTATCTTTCAATTTCACAAGTTGCTTTCGAACCTTCTAGGAGCTTTCGTGAGGGCCGTAGCAAGTATTCACGCATTCTTAGCGCTGAGCGACGAGAGACACAAATTACACAACCTACTCAGAACCGTTTTCTGGCTGATCAGACTAATTTTCTGTGCTACTACACTATTAAATAAATAGTGGTCACCAATCTGACTTCGAGAAGCAAAACAGAGTTAGAATTCGGCACTTCTCCTCTAAAAGAGCTCCTCTTCCAAGTCCTGAAGGCCCAGTGGATATCTACCGGTCGCCGTGCCATCGTTTGCCTTGAGACGTTTTGCGGCTGGGTGTGTAGGGTATTGGACGGTAAATGATGCCATAAACGACAAGTAGTTACAAAAGCATTTTCGTTACGTTCCATACTTTCACGTGCAACGTAATTAACATTTTATGAAGAGCTTCTAACATCGAAAGAAAAGAACCAGTTGATGGGTTTTACAAACAGGGAGAGATACGTTCGATTCACTTTAATAGCTTACACGAGTTACCTGCCCGCAGCTGAAGCTGTTAAGCTGTGAGTATAAACAGGAAAAGCAGTGGGCTTCGTCCACGTTAATCAAGCGAAGGGAGAGAAAGAGAGAGAGAGAGAGAGAGAGAGAGAGAGAGATATTCCTCCCAAAAATTGCCGTTGTCCGTCTATTGTAACGCTACAAAAGACATGTCGGGACATGAGCCGCACGCTATGAGGGGAGCCCTCCTACAGGTCGGTATCATGTAGCATCGTCAGGCAAGTCTGTCGGTCGCTGTTTACAATGGCCGCCATTCACGCAGTAACTGAGCACAATGTTTCTCAACTACATGACTCAGTAAAATAAAACAAAAGTAAACAACATAATGCAATGCCTTGGACATTAGCGACAATCTCCACCGACAAGAACTGAACGATGTACTGATACAAATTAATACGGCTTTGTTTGCCTTGTAGAGAATGGAGCTGCACTATTCATTCTGCGCATGAAACTACCTTTCAGTACGTCAGTATACAAACACGTAGTGATCTAAACGTGTAAGCCTAACCTGCCACATCTGCAGGGTGGGAGGAATGAAAGGAGAAGAGGATTTAACTTACAGTCGACGTAGATGAGTGTAGACATGGCCAAATAAATTATTGTTCTCTTTATGTTGTCCAATTCCTCCTTCTACACTTTTTCCCCTCTATGATTTCCTCTAGTTCCATGGAAGCTTTACTCTGGCGTATTAACCCTTGTCCTACCGTTTTCTCTGCTCTGCTGGACATTTTTTTCACGTGTACCTGTCCTCACCGATTGTGCGAACAATCTCCTCTCTTCTTGTCTTATCAGTCAAGTATCCCTTCTGCAGCGCCACACCTGAAACACTTCTGTTGTTTCCAGTTTGCTCGGAGTCAAAGACCGACAAACAGTAGACCGTAATACCCAAGACGTGTGTCAAATCCGTCTCCAATTTCGAGACTACGATTTAAGACGCTGTACTCTAGTTCTGAGAGTCGTTGAAAAACGACAGATTTCTGTTACAATGGCTGCAATATTCTGAGAAAGAAATCTTTATTTATGTTCGTTAAAAGATTTAATGGTGGTACAGGGGCTGCGTCTCTGGAATAAAATTATCTCTACTCACAACAGATCGTAAACACAGTCCTTAATACACTGTCAGATGGCTGTTCTTTTTGTTGTTGAACTACTACTGTATTTAAAAATATGAAGCCCTGAATTGGGAAGCTGTACCTTGATACAAACAAATTAATAGAACAAATAATCAATTAATTCATGCTATCTGACTCCGATAATGAAAACAAACAAAAATTTGGAGCTCACGCTTACATAAATCGTGCATCATAATAAAGATCAGGAATAGTATGATTAATTAAACATCACTCATCATGTTTCATTCGTTCGATCCTATCAGTATCGCCAGGTGTAATAGTGAACATCTTGTAGTCGATCAATGTGCCTTAAGGAAGTGGGCCGCTTATTGTATTCACTAACAGTCACATTCGAAAAGTGGTTAACATGTAGCAATACATCCATCAGTTGGTTTGAAGATGTTGTTATTGGCAATATTTACACATGCTTGACTTACCAAGTAATAAAAGACACATCGAGGTAATAACTCTACGTTATTTGGTTTGTGGACCATGAACAGTTACACTTTACAGAATCAGTTACAGCGTCTTTGCATTCAATGACCATCGTTAAGAGATAACTTCTTAGCTGAAATTAGCGTGCATAACACTGCTATACATATTGTTATAAATAAGGGATCCTGTCTGAGATATGAAATGTTTGGTGAAATATGGACTGAAGAGCCAAGGAAACTGGTACTCCTGCCTAATATCGTGTAGGACCTCCCTCAACAGGACGTAGTAAGGATTCGACTAATGTCTGGATTAGTACTGGAGGGAACTGACACCACGAATCCTACAGGGCTGACCATAAATCCGTAAGAATGCGACAGGATGGAGATCTCTTATCAACAGCACGTTGCAAGGCATCCGAGATATGCTCAAGAATGTTCATGTCTGGGGACTTTGTTTAAATTCGGAAGAGTGTTCCTGGAGTCACTCTGTAGCAATTCTGGACGTGTGGGATGTTGTATTGTCTTGCTGGAATTGCTCAAGTCCGTCGGAATGCACAATGGCCATGAATGGATATAGATTATGAGGCAGGATGCTTACCTACGCGTCACCTGTCGGAGTCGTATGTACACGTATCAGGGGTCCCGTATCACTCCAACAGCACACGCCCTACACCATCACAGAGCTTCCACCAGCTTGAGCACTTTCCTGTTGACATGAAGGATCCACGGATGCGTGAGGTAGCCTCCATACTCATAGGCGTGCATCCGCTCGATACAATTTGAAATGAGACTCGGCCGATCAGGCAACATGTTTACAGTCATCAACAGTCCAGTGTCGGTGTTGACGGGCCCAGACGAGGCGTAAAGCTTTGCGTAGTGCAGTCATCAAGGGTACACGAGTGGGCCTTCGGCTCCGAAAAACCATATCGACGATGTTTCGTTGAATGGTTCACAGGCTGACACTTGTTGGTGGCCCAGCACTGAAACCTGCAGCAATTTCCAGAAAGGTTGACGATTATCTTCTGTCGTCGTTGGTCTCGTTCTAGCAGGGTCTTTTTCCGGCAGCAGCGACACCGGAGATTTTATGTTTTACAGAATTCTTGATATTCACGGTACACACGTGAAATGGTCGTACGGGAAAATCCCCATTTCATCGCTACCTCGGAGATGCCGTGTCCCATCGCTGAAGCGCCGACTATAACACCACGTTCAAACTCACTTGAGTCATGATAACTGGCCGCTGTAGCAGAAGTAACCGACCTAAAGTCTGCGTCAGACACTTATTGTCTTATATAGGCGTTGCCGACCGCAGTACCGTATTCCGCCTGTTTACATATCTCTGTATCTGAATACGCATGCCTATACTAGTTTCTTTGGCGCCTCAGTGTATGAAGGTCAACAATTAACAGAGACAAAGGCAGCGTCTTGTAACACGTGACAACGAAGTGGTGGTAGACGAAGAGTATATCGATACGTTCTTACATAATCGTAAATAGCTAAGGTAAATAGAAACGAGTAGTAATATTTGAATTTAGATTACATAATTCGTTTCAAAGTAAGTTAACATAATACGTAAACCTTTTGGCATACGAAAGACACGTGCAGTGTGAATCAGATACAGCATCAATTACGTAACTTAGTTCTATAGACACTTCGGGAAAACCATATAATAAACTAAGTTGAAAGGAAAAGTGACTGAATTAACTGCCTAATATTACGGACTAAATGACAAGAACATGATTCTGCAACCAGGCTCAAGCCTACTGATTCCACAAAGACATAGATCGTGTCTAACACCTCGCGGATGGATACAAGTTCACTAGCAAGTTTAGTACACGAAATAAGTGAAAGATTGAGCCATGGAATCCGAGTGCAAGGCATATTATTTTATAGAAAACATTGCATATGAAAAACCACTTCTTATCCCGCCAGTACTGCAGACCCGCTTCAACTCATCTGACTCCAGCCGAGCGTCTAGCCATCCCAAGCGTCTGCAAACAAGTGTCGATTTCAAATCTGTTTGCACCGGTGGCTCTTAACTGAGGTGCACGCTGACTGTCCATCCGCCCAGAATCTTGTAACCGATACCTTCAGCCAAACTTCTCAGAGACATACCTCAAAGATCTTGAAATCTGGTTTCGCAGGACAGAGCGGATCAGGTTGTGGAAAGGGGCCCAAATCAGTTGCTGTTGTTGCATAAACACACAAACTTTACTTTGCTAAAACACTTAATCACACATGCCCTTAAAAGAATTCCGAAACAGTACGTCTGAAGGCCAGAACATAAGTTATTAAAATTGCCTTAAGGAATGCACACGGCTGACGGCCTTAGTTACAAAATAGAAGAACAGAGGGCTTAAGGCGTGGGTAACAAGAATTTCAGTAAGAAAATCTTAAAAGGTTTTCAACAAATGACCTTTCAAATTTTAATTTAAGACGGGTGAAGGCCTTATCTTAAAATATTTCACGTAGAAGTTCGGCTGAAGGCCACATACTGAACATTAAAAGAAACTAAATTAATATACGGCTGAAGGCCTCGCACAGTACTTGAGACTAAAAGAAAATCACAATCCAAAACAACAGAACAGTTAAGCTCAGAAGTGTTCCAAGCGTCGACCTGGGGAGAAAAATATAAATTTAGGTCAGTCAGGGAGCCAAGCGTAATACTAAATAATCGGATTGCAACACGACCTATGGACGGCTGAAAAAGCAATCAACAACATTTCAATTCCCTTCCGTCGACCAACGGCACGAAAACGTAAAATATCAGCGAGGACGAAGATACCAGCAGCACTATCTCTTCATAATGACGTCTAAAAACAGCCAAGGCACAATAAGCACACAACACCAAAGGCTGTCGAACTACACGTGGTACGGACAGCATCAACACGGCGAGAAAAAACACAGTGCGGAACACTACGCTAATGACCTCGCCGCGGAGACTTCCTCGCTGCTCTGTCCCAACCGACCGACTGCCTACTCCTGTACGCAGACAGCATTAATAACTGCTCACCGTCCGCCCCTGGTAGCTGAGTGGTCAGCGCGACGGAATGTCATACGTAACGGCTCAGGTTCGATTCCCGGCTGGGTCGGAGATTTTCTCCGCTCAGGGACTGGGTGTTGTGTTTGCCCTTATCAGCATAATTTCATCTCCATCGACACTCAAGTCGCCGAAGTGGCAACAACTCGAAAGACTTGCACCAGGCGATCGGTCTACCCAACGGGAGGCCCTAGCCACACGGTATTTCCAAAAAATGGTTCAAATGGCTCTGAGCACTATGGGACTTAACATCTATGGTCATCAGTCCCCTAGAACTTAGAACTACTTAAACCTAACTAACCTAAGGACATCACACAACACCCAGTCATCACGACGGTATTTCCAGTACTCTCAGTGCAAATCACAGAAGCTACACAAAGTTCCACGTAAACACTTGCACCAAGAACTCCTACAATGCTAAAACCAATCACTGTGGAACAACAAGGAGAAATCATAAGTCGCTGTCCGGAGCTCACTGCGGCTCCGTCCCGACTCCCGTGATGTCCATTCGGAACTCGGAGACACGGCGACCCAGGCACACTGGCTCGGGCCCATCCATGCAGAAGGAACACTTGCCCAGGGGGAACCAGACATCTCTGCGCAAGGAAAGAACTGACTCACGTCCGACAAGATGACCAACTGACGAGATCCAGAAATGGTCAAAAGACCAAATAAATACACGTCGCCCGATGCGACGACCAACGGTCGATCCCACTCCAGTCTCCTTTCGTTGGGCAGTACATGTGTGTCGCCAGCGGTCGGCGAGTACAGGTGTCCAGACCTCACTGGCCCTGCGTGCCAACTGAACTCCCGACACACGACGTCTCGGAAATACTAGCGGTCGCTCCAGAGATAGTAGAACACTGCTCTTATCGATAAGCGCTCAGATCCGTACAGAATATATCGATGCTGTTTACAGAAAAGTTTCAGCAAAGGTAAACTAGCGAGTTAAAGGAGGAATATAGTTGAAAAATTGAAAGTGTCCTTTAACAGGTAACTTTCAGAATGTGGAAATACATAATCGACCAGTTAACTAGAGCATGTACGATATGCTATTGGTGTACGGGATGATTGTTATTACCGTTTAAAAAACTCCGAAGCCACGTAGATGACGCTGAAACAACTAATTCAACATGAGGCACAGGCAGCCGCAAATAAAGCGATATACTACAAAAGTGAATTACAAACATTAAACACAAGGACGTACCCAGGATCTGAACTGGGGGGGGGGGGCGGGCAGGTCATACTAGTCTCAGGAAACAAGGACTCGAGACGACAACATACAGCACTTCTTATTAAAAACTAGTGAAAAACTGAGAATATCTTCTGGGGGGGGGGGGGGGCAGCTGACCCCCTCCCCTGCCCCTCGCTGGGTACGCCCATGATTAAACATGTGACGTCACCAGATGACAAAACTCGCCACAGGTGGAGCGACTGGGCTTGTCGTTCCTACTCTCGCCAGCAGGGGTAAGTTCCACACGTCGTTCCACAAGGCTACTCTGTTTACGAAGACCTCTTGTAAAAATGTGACGAATTGTAAACGCAGAAGTTATAAAATTATCGCCTTCGCTGTAACCAAGCAAAAGCTATTCTAATTTTGTGCTTCTTCCTTTCACCCCTTCTTTTTTTGGTTTTCTCTTTTTTTTCTATACAGACTTACTTACTGAAGGGCGTAGTTCATTTACTGCTAGCGATACAATTGGGAAGTCATACTTATTCACTTGTGCGCAATACGGTATGCTTTTGCTGTCCTGCACTTTGCAATTAACTGGCGGAGACTGCGAGACTGGTTGGATTGATCTTTATTACTAAATTTATTTGCTACTCAGTTTGAGATATTGTCGACGTATATTGCTGAATATACAACAACAAAAGTACAGGGCTATTACAAATGATTGAAGCGATTTCATAAATTCACTGTAGTTCCATTCATTGGCATATGGTCACGACACACTACAGATACGTAGAAAAATTCATAAAGTTTTGTTCGGCTGAAGCCGCACTTCAGGTTTCTGCCGCCAGAGCGCTCGAGAGCGCAGTGAGACAAAATGGCGACAGGAGCCGAGAAAGCGTATGTCGTGCTTGAAATGCACTCACATCAGTCAGTCATAACAGTGCAACGACACTTCAGGACGAAGTTCAACAAAGATCCACCAACTGCTAACTCCATTTGGCGATGGTATGCGCAGTTTAAAGCTTCTGGATGCCTCTGTAAGGGGAAATCAACGGGTCGGCCTGCAGTGAGCGAAGAAACGGTTGAACGCGTGCGGGCAAGTTTCACGCGTAGCCCGCGGAAGTCGACGAATAAAGCAAGCAGGGACCTAAACGTACCACAGCCGACGGTTTGGAAAATCTTACGGAAAAGGCTAAAGCAGAAACCTTACCGTTTACAATTGCTGCAAGCCCTGACACCCGATGACAAAGTCAAACGCTTTGAATTTTCGGCGCGGTTGCAACAGCTCATGGAAGAGGATGCGTTCAGTGCGAAACTTGTTTTCAGTGATGAAGCAACATTTTTTCTTAATGGTGAAGTGAACAGACACAATGTACGAATCTGGGCGATAGACAATCCTCACGCATTCGTGCAGCAAATTCGCAATTCACCAAAAGTTAACGTGTTTTGTGCAATGTCACAGTTTAAAGTTTACGGCCCTTTTTCTTCTGCGAAAAAAACGTTACAGGACACGTGTATCTGGACATGCTGGAAAATTGGCTCATGCCACAACTGGAGACCGACAACGCCGACTTCATCTTTCAACAGGATGGTGTTCCACCGCACTTCCATCATGATGTTCGGCATTTCTTAAACAGGAGATTGGAAAACCAATGGATCGGTCGTGGTGGAGATCATGATCAGCAATTCATGTCATGGCCTCCACGCTCTCCCGACTTAACCCCATGCGATTTCTTTCTGTGGGGTTATGTGAAAGATTCAGTGTTTAAACCTCCTCTACCAAGAAACGTGTCAGAACTGCGAGCTCGCATCAACGATGCTTTCGAACTCATTGATGGGGACATGCTGCGCCGAGTGTGGGAGGAACTTGATTATCGGCTTGATGTCTGCCGAATCACTAAAGGGGCACATATCGAACATTTGTGAATGCATAAAAATTTTTTTTGAGTTTTTGTATGTGTGTGCAAAGCATTGTGAAAATATCTTAAATAATAAAGTTATTGTAGAGCTGTGAAATCGCTTCAATCATTTGTAATAACCCTGTATATCATTGTACCATCCAATGACCAGGAAAAACGACGTTTTATACTTGGCAGTTCCATTCTTTAAGGAATCGGGAGTCGGGAGCTGATTTGTGGTTAACATACATCGGATGCCTTATAAAATCGTGTCGGACTTCCTTTTGCCTGACGTCGTGCAGCAGCTCGGTGTGGCGTGCACTCAACAAGTCGTTGGAAGTCCCCTGTAGAAATATTCAGGCATGCTGCGTCTACAGCCGTCCATAATTGCGAAAGTGCTTGCGCAGGATTTTGTGCACGAACTGAGTCTCAATTACGTCCCGTAAATATTCACTTCGGGCCATCTGGGTGGCAAAATCTTTCGTTCGAATTGTTCAGAATGTTTTTCAAACCAGTTTCGAACAATTGTGGGCCGGCGGTATTGTGCACTGTCAAACATAAAAATTTCAAGCGTTGTTTGGGAACATGATGTCAATGAATGGCTGCAAATGGTCTCCAAGTAGACGAACACAGCTATTCCCATTGAATGATCGATTCAGTTGTATAAAAGACTTGGGTCAATGGCTTAGCCACTCTAACATCAGCTCCTACCAACTGAAACCGGGACTCATCTGAGCAGGCTCGGGTTCACACTCGTCTAGAGACCAATCGATGTGGTCACGAGTCCAGGAGAGGCGCTGCAGGCGATGTGCTGTTAACAAACGCACTCGCGTCGGTCCTCTGCTGTCATAGGCCATTACGCCAAATTTCGCAACACTGTCGTATCGGATACATTCTTCGTACATCTTACATTGATTTCTGCGGTTATTTCAAGGTGTTGCTTGTCTCTTAGCGCTGAGAACTCTACACGAACGCCGCTGCTCTTGGTGGTTAGGTGAAGACCGTGGACCAATCCGTTGTCCATGGTGAAGGTAATGCCTGAAATTTGTTATTCTCGGCACACTGTTGATAGTATACATCTTGAAATATTGTATTCGCTAATGTTTTCCTGAATGGAATGTCTCATGCTTCCAATTGATAATGAATTGAAATCGTCAGCTGCCGACAGGTGTTGTTGATATACCTGGATGGGGACAGCTGAAAATGTGTGCCCCGACCGGGACACGAACACCGAATGTCTTGCTTACATGGCAGACGCTCTATCCATCTGAGCCACCGAGGACACAGATGAATAGCGCAACTGCAGGGATTTATCCCTTGTACGCTTCCCGTGAGACTCCCATTCCCAACTGTCCAATCTACATACGTAATGTTCCTAACAGATATTTGCCCATCCACTCATTACTCCCGCACACTAAGGTGACGATTCCCGTAAGAGCTCGGGCAACCTGTACGCACTCGCACAGACGAAGGTCAATGGCTAGGTAGCCTTTAACTATATATATGAAGATAGTACTTGTTCTCGAAAGAAGAGATACCATTGATGACCATGCTTCTCTAGAATAAATTACGTATGTAGATTGTGGACAGTTAGGAATGTGGGTCTCAGAAACAACTTCCTGACACTTAAATCAATACCTGATGTTAACAATTTTCTCTTCTTCAGAAACGCTTTCCTTGCCATTGCCAGTCTACATTTTATATCCTCTCTACTTCGACCATCATCAGTTATTTTACTCCAAAAATAGCAAAACTCCTTTACTACTTTAAGTGGCCCATTCCCTAATTTAATTCTCTCAGCATCACCCGACTTAATTGGACTACATTCCATTATCGTTTTGCTTTTGTTGATGTTCATCTTATACCCTCATTTCAAGACACTGTCCCTACCGTTCAACTGCCCTTCCAAGTCCTTTGCTGTCTCTGACAGAATTACAATGTCATCGGCGAACCTCAAAGTTTTTATTTCTTCTCCATGGATTTTAATACCTACTCCGAATTTTTCTTTTGTTTCCTTTACTGCTTGCAGAATATACAGATTGAATAGCATCGGGGAGAGGCTACAACCCTGTCTCACTCCCTTCCCAACCACTGCTTCCCTTTCATGTCCCTCGACTCTTATAACTGCCATCTGATTTCACTACAAATTGTAAATAGCCTTTCGCTCCCTGTATTTTACCCCTGCCTCCTTCAGAATTTGAAAGAGAGTATTCCAATCAACATTGTCAAAAGCTTTCTGTAAGTCTAGACTTAGAACAACTTAAACCTAACTAACATAAAGACATCACACACATTCATGCTCGAGGCAGGATTGGAACCTGCGACCGTAGCAGCAGCACGGTTCCGGACTGAAGCGCCTAGAACCACTCGGCCACAAATTACGTATTCGGCCACAAATTACGTATTCATGAAGAAACAATATGAACCCCAAATAAACAAAAATTAATAGCAAGTCACAAACTCTCTGTAAAAAGAAAAAAGTTTTGACATAGCATTCGACCTTTACAGATATATACTGGTTTGACAAAAGTCATGAGATAGCAATTTGCAGACATAAAGATGGCGGTGTATCGTGCGCACAAGGTGTAAAAGGGCAGTGCGTTGGCGGAGCTGTCTTTTGTACTCAGATGAATCATGCGAAAAAGTGTCCGGCGTAATTATGGCAGCACGACGCGAATTAACAGATTCTGAACGCAGAAAAGGTAGGTGGAGCTGGACGCATGAGATATACATGAAGATAGTAACTGTTCTCGATAGAACAGATACCATTGATGACCGTGCAGCTTCTCTAGAATAAATGGCAATTAATTGAAACCCTCAGTTGCCGACAGGTGTTGTTGATATACCTCGATGGGGACAGCTAAAAATGTGCGCCCCGACCAGGACTCGAAACCTGGATCTCCTGCTTATATGGCAGACACTCTATCTATCTGAGGCACCGAGGACACAGATGAATAGTGCGACTGCAGGGAGTTTGTGGCACAACTTGACTAGAAGAAGGGATCGATTGGTAGGACATGTTCTGAGGCATCAAGGGATCACCAGTTTAGTTCTGGAGGGCAGCGTGGAGGGTAAAAGTCGTAGAGGGAGACCAAGAGATGAATACACTAAGCAGATTCAGAAGGATGTAGGCTGCAGTAGGTACTGGGAGATGAAGAAGCTTGCACAGGATAGAGTAGCATGGAGAGCTGCATCAAACCAGTCTCAGGACTGAAGACCACAACAGCAACAACAACAAAGTATAGGGTACTGATAACCTCAGATGCTAAGTCCCATAGTGCTTTGGGCCATCTGAACATTTTTTTCTTCTCTTGTCTACGTTTGGAATTTGCCATACACTCAAAAAATAAAAATAAAATAGTAATTCCATTAATATGTTATCCGCCCAGTGCATACGGTAGCGCTATCCGCGACGTCAAGATATGCGTTATTTACGTATCAGTTCCTGCAACCCAATATCAGGGCGTCGCAAATATGTTATGCGTGCAAACCGTGTATGAGAGGGGGAGGCGATGATGCGTTCGGCATCGACGCGCCGCATGCGGTGGGAGGGCGTTGCATTGTGGGCCGCCGCCAGCCGCCATTGTCGCGGGTCCCCGAGCGGCGGCGCCGATGAAATATGACGCAACAAGGGGAAGCGCCATCAGCGGGTGATCAATCAGCGGCGGCTGTCCGCGCCAGCGGCGGAGATGGATGCGCCCGCCGCAAACAGCCCGGCCCCTGGCCCGTGACGTCGCGCCGGAACCGTTTAAAAAGGGACACGCCGCCGAGCCGCAGCCATTCATTAGGAGCGCCGGCGCGGCAGGTACGGTGAGGGGGGGGGGGCTGCCTTCCGGTCCCTGGAGCCCCGGCAACTCTCATTAGCTGCGTGGCTTGCAGAGTCACCGTGTCTGGCTCACATATGTCCTCCAGGGACGCCACTTTTCACGACTCGTCTGCTGGCGGCTGCAGCGTCTAGTTTCCACAGACCTTGTACCCAGACGTGTAGCTACCAGATGTAGCTCCTGACTGAATTGTGGTGGAAAGGGGAGTCAGAACGGGATTCAGACTGACGCCAAACAGATAATCTAACGCGCTGTGGGTGAGTCCAGAGTATCTGCTGAGTATTCAGAGTAACATATTTTTCCTCACACCTCACACCTAGGAGTGGAGCGGACAGTACGATATCTGGTCCTGGTCCTGAGTATATATATATATATACATATTTTTTTTTTTTTTTTTTTTTTTTTTTTTTTTTATTGCTCATCAGTCTACCGACTGGTTTGATGCGGCCCGCCACGAATTCCTTTCCTGTGCTAACCTCTTCATCTCAGAGTAGCAAGAGTAGCACTTACAACCTACCTCAAATATTTGCTTGACGTATTCCAATCTCTGTCTTCCTCTGCAGTTTTTGCCCTCTACAGCTCCCTCTAGTACCATGGAAGTCATTCCCTCATGTCTTAGCAGATGTCCTATCATCCTGTCCCTTCTCATTATCAGTGTTTTCCACATATTCCTTTCCTCTCCGATTCTGCATAGAACCTCCTCATTCCTTACCTTATCAGTCCACCTAATTTTCAACATTCGTCTATAGCACAACATCTCAAATGTTTCGATTCTCTTCTGTTCCGGTTTTCCCACAGTCCATGTTTCACTACCATACAATGCTGTACTCCAGACGTACATCCTCAGAAATTTCTTCCTCAAATTAAGGCCGGTATTTGATATTAGTAGACTTCTCTTGGCCAGAAATGCCTCTTTTGCCATAGCGAGTCTGCTTTTGATGTCCTCCTTGCTCCGTCCGTCACTGCTTATTTTACTGCCTAGGTAGCAGAATTCCTTAACTTCATTGACTTCGTGACCATCAATCCTGATGTTAAGTTCCTCGCTGTTCTCATTTCTACTACTTCTCATTACCTTCGTCTTTCTCCGATTTACTCTCAAACCATACTGTGTACTCATTAGACTATTCATTACGTTCAGCAGATCATTTAATTCTTCTTCACTTTCACTCAGGATAGTAATGTCATCGGCGAATCGTATCATTGATATCTTTTCACCTTGTATTTTAATTCCACTCCTGAACCTTTCTTTTATTTCCATCATTGCTTCCTCGATGTACAGATTGAAGAGTAGGGGCGAAAGGCTACAGCCTTGTCTTACACCCTTCTTAATACGAGCACTTCGTTCTTGATCGTCCACTTTTATTATTCCATCTTGGTTGTTGTACATATTGTATATGACCCGTCTCTCCCTATAGCTTACCCCTACTTATTTCAGAATCTCGAACATCTTGCACCATTTTATATTGTCGAACGCTTTTTCCAGGTCGACAAATCCTATTAAAGTGTCTTGATTTTTCTTTAGCCTTGATCCATTATTAGCCGTAACGTCGGAATTGCTTCTCTCGTCCCTTTACTTTTCCTAAAGCCAAACTGATCGTCACCTAGCGCATTCTCAATTTTCTTTTCCATTCTTCTGTATATTATTCTTGTAAACAGCTTCGATGCATGAGCTGTTAAGCTGATTGTGCGATAATTCTCGCACTTGTCAGCTCTTGCCGTCTTCGGAATTGTGTGGATGATGCTTTTCCGAAAGTCAGATGGTATATCGCCAGACTCATATATTCTACACACCAACGTGAATAGTCGTTTTGTTGCCACTTCCTCCAATGATTTTAGAAATTCTGATGGAATGTTATCTATCCCTTCTGCCTTATTTGACCGTAAGTCCTCCAAAGCTCTTTTAAATTCCGATTCTAGTACTGGATCCCCTATCTCTTCTAAATCGACTCCTGTTTCTTCTTCTATCACATCAGACAAATCTACACCCTCATAGAGGTTTTCAATGTATTCTTTCCACCTATCTGCTCTCTCCTCTGCATTTAACAGTGGAATTCCCGTTGCACTCTTAATGTTACCACCGTTGCTTTTAATGTCACCAAAGGTTGTTTTGACTTTCCTGTATGCTGAGTCTATCCTTCCGACAGTCATATCTTTTTCGATGTGTTCGCATTTTTCCTGTGCCATTTCGTCTTAGCTTCCCTGCACTTCCTATTTATTTCATTCCTCAGCGACTTGTATTTCTGTATTCCTGATTTTCCCGGAACATGTTTGTACTTCCACCTTTCATCAATCAACTGTAGTATTTCTACTGTTACCCATGGTTTCTTCGCAGCTACCTTCTTTGTACCTATGTTTTCCTTCCCATCTTCTGTGATGGCCCTTTTTAGAGATGTCCATTCCTCTTCAACTGTACTGCCTACTGCGCTATTCCTTATTGCTGTATATATATAGCGTTAGAGAACTTCAAACGTATCTCGTCATTCCTTAGTACTTCCGTATCCCACTTCTTTGCGTATTGATTCTTCCTGACTAATGTCTTGAACTTCAGCCTACTCTTCATCACTACTATATTGTGATCTTAGTCTATATCTGCTCCTGGGTACGCCTTACAATCCAGTATCTGATTTCGGATCTTTGTCTGACCATGATGTAATCTAATTGAAATCTTCCCGTATCTCCCGGCCTTTTCCAAGTATACCTCCTCCTCATGTGATTCTTGAACAGGGTATTCGCTATTACTAGTTGAAACTTGTTGCAGAACTGAATTAGTCTTTCTCCTCTTTCATTCCTTGTCCCAAGCCCATATTCTCCTGTAACCTTTTCTTCTACTCCTTCCCCTACAACTGCATTCCAGTCGCCCATGACTATTAGATTTTCGTCCCCCTTTACATACTGCATTACCCTTTCAATATCCTCATACACTTTCTCTATCTGTTCATCTTCAGCTTGCAACGTCGGCATGTATACCTGAACTATCGTTGTCATTGTTGGTCTGCTGTCGATTCTGATTAGAACAACCCGGTCACTGAACCGTTCACAGTAACACACCCTCTGCCCTACCTTCCTATTCATAATGAATCCTACACCTGTTATACCGTTTTCTGCTGCTGTTGATATTACCCGATACTCATCTGACCCGAAATCCTTGTCTTCCTTCCACTTCACTTCACTGACCCCTATTATATCTAGATTGAGCCTTTGCATTTCCGTTTTCAGACTTTCTAGTCTCCCTACCACGTTCAAGCTTCTGACATTCCACGCCCCAACTCGTAGAACGTTATCCTTTCGTTGATTATTCAATCTTTTTCTCATGGTAACCTCCCCCTTGGCAGTCCCCTCCCGGAGATCCTAATGGGGAACTATTCCGGAATCTTTTGCCAATGGAGAGATCATCATGACACTTCTTCAATTACAGGCCACATGTCCTGTGGATACACGTTACGTGTCTTTAATGCAGTGGTTTCCATTGCCTTCTGCATCCTCATGTCGTTGATCATTGCTGATTCTTCCGCCTTTAGGGGCAATTTCCCACCCCTAGGACAAGAGAGTGCCCTGAACCTCTATCCGCTCCTCCGCCCTCTTTGACAAGGCCGTTGGCACAATGGGGCTGACTTCTTATGCCGGAAGTCTTCGGCCGCCAATGCTGATTATTTATCAAAATTTAGGGACCGAAGACGTTTTGATTCTCAATCAAAGACGCTACCCCTAGACCACGGGTACGAAAGATACAAATGCGATATCACACTCACTTGTCAAAAGATTTTTACACGAAATGTATTTAAATTCTCATGAGAAAGGTGCGATACAACCACTTCCTGAACACGTGCATGGAAAGCCACCTGGTAACTCAGATCATGTACGCACCACTTGAATACACCAAATCATGCCAGTGGGTGCGTGGACAGGAAATCTGACGCCATGCAATGACTGTCATACCTAGCTTTAGTGTGAAATCGCGCTACTGGCCGAAAAGAGCTTGATGTTAGGATGCACGTGGCTACCACGAAGAGGATATCAAGCCAAAAAGTTTCTAATGACGAGTTTGATACCAAAAGAGTAACTCGCAACATTATTATTCTGCCCTAAATATTCATGGTGTAAATTGTAAGTTGACAAACAACAATAACTCGAAAAAAAGCTTCACACGAAAAAAATATTTACCCAAATATTAATTTTTTCCGCAGATTCGGATTGGGTCATCATTTGTAAAACTGTAATTCCTTCCTCTCAAACCCCACCCTATGGGGAGAGAGGGAGAGTTTTAGTTTTAGCGAATCAAAATTTAAGAAGTAAATATGTATTTTTTATCTGTCCGTAATTATCTTCCACGCAAAAACGATAACAGGGTTTTTCTTGAATTACAGCGCCAACTACGAAGTTTAAGACAAAATGTACTTAGTTTTTCAAAGTAGAATCTGATTCTGTAATAAAAATCGGGGTTCCCATTTGAAATTTTAAAGTTACCTCCCTCCCCACACACAAGAGGCTGGGGGTGGTGGGCTAATTTTAGCACCACCACATGTTCCCCTCGAAAATAAACAACTTTGGATTCTATACATTTTTCTCGTGTGAAGCTTATTTTTCGAGTTATTCTGGTTTGTCAACTTAAAATATACACCCTTTATAATAAAATATTCGTGGTTATGCAATACATAACAGTGTGCACACACATTACCACATCCAGTACACGCAGTCAGGCAATAAAAGGACATATCTGGAACTACGAAAAAAAAAAAAACATTATACCACAGTGGCAAGTACACGATTTTCCTGTGAATGTGAATGCTTAACGATGAACTATAAGCTGGATGGAATACAGACTTGAAAGATAAATTGGAAGAAAATCTAAATATCGAAAACTACAACAAGTCTTTTTTGAATAGTTGTTTATTCCATCGACTGGTTTTCGAACCGTTCCAGGTTCTACCTCAGATTGCGTACAGGAGCGTACATGGCTATTTCAACGTGTGATGCTGGCTGTTGTCTCAGTGATAAGAAGACAGAAGTTATTTTTATGCACCACCATGAGTGTTTTTACAACACGATTTCGATCCGAAATTTAATCATACTTACTGTAGCTCCGTAGATGGCTTTTGTTGTTACTATCCGTTTGTCTGCTTCCATTGTGATGGACAGTTGGTACCAAATCACTCACTTTTACAGGATACGTATGCATATACACTGTAATAAAAAAAAACTTCACCAAAATTCCGCATGTGTGTTAAAGCTATTAATTGTTACAAAGATCTTCAAACAAAGCCATGACATAGCAAATGTTGGACATTCGTTTGCATGTATTAAAGTCGATGCATGTACAAATATTTTAACCAAAACTGACGTTAAGATTAATGAGCAAAACAAATAAATAATCTAATTTATAGATTCTTCTGTTCCTTCGTGATAGAAAAGTTCCATGTTTAAAGTTGAATAACAAGTACGCTGCATTTGTTATACTGACTTTTGTTTTCTTAGAACAAGTTTTCGTCTGATTAGGCCATCTTCAGGAAACAACTGAATGGCCTAATATGCCAAAACTAAGTATTAAGGAAACAAAATCAGTAAACAAAAACAGTGTACTTGTTATTCAGACTTAGATAAGCAAATAAATAAATTACTACAAGAACAAACTTCAAATGATATGGTGTCTTATTTCTATTGTTATATTAACCTATAACACAGTCAGTCTATGGGCTAATACTTTAATCAAGACTCGCATTAACATAAATGCCCAGGAATAAAATAGTACAAAGTTACAGTATTTGCAATGAACTACAGCTGTTGATATGCCCATGAACTTCATATTTAACACAACAACAAGAGCAAAACTTCAAATTTATTGCTGACTCATTTCTCTTCTTACTTTAACATGATCTGGAATAATAACAAAGGCAGATTCTGTTTCTTTCAGCAAAGGTAATATGTATAAAGTACTGTTTATTTTAACATTAGAGGGATTTGACGTTTAGACATAGAGTACAGGATTTATTCTGTGGCAGGTTATTTATGTTGACATCAATGAAGTCAGAGTATATAGAGAGACAGAGGGGAGGGAAAGACAATGGGGGAAAGGGGGGGGGGTGGTAGGGGCAGGGTTATCTGACTGATTACCTGTTTTGAGGTAGTGTGTCTTGCAAATTTTGAAGGAAAAATCTATTTCTCAGTTCAGTCTGGTTATTAAGTAGTTAGACAGGTGCTGTGTTTGTTTAGAATGATTTCGACTTCTTAAAAAAAGGTCAAATATCATGGGTTTGTTGGCAATATGAAGTATTAGGAAGTTCTATTCACTGTTGTTTGCAGAATGTAGCTTATCTTTCAGTTGTGTTTGGGATCTAAAAACCTTTTTTCAAGATTGTTAATGTGTATGTCTGCGAGATTAGTACCCACTGCCAATCCATTTCCCTGAACATAAAACTTTTTGTTGAACAGGAAGTACATGTGTGATAATACAGGCTTCTGGATATCTATGAGTTCATAGATTTCAGCTCTGCCCATAGTTCCATGTTTTAAGATGTTATTTCTTATTATACCAACTGTTTTGTTGTCATGTATGTTAGTACATAAGTTGACTATGTCAAGAGATGCATATCTAACTGCAGTTCAGATGAGGAAACCTTTTATCCTAGTGATGAGTTCCTAACTATGTTTGATGGAGAAGTTATTTTCAAATACATATGCTTTGCAGATAATGTCACTAGGTTTCCTAGTGATTTTACAGCTGAGACTACCGATGGAGTTGACAGTGGTATATACTGGATATTCTGGTTTGTGGATAGTAGGTTGTCATCACAATTTTGGTGCTGACAGGTTCATCACCACACAATGCTTTGCTTCTAATGATGCCAACAGAAAGCTTAGTTTTTAAGGTAACTCTTCTATTTCATCTAGCAATTTGAGAGTAAGGACATATGCTATTGATTTTGTGTTATTGTTTTGGAAAAATTCATGGGTTTTGTTAATATAATCTGATTCATATATAACAACAGCTGTGCTGCTTTTGTCTGCTCTGATAATGAGGAGATTTTTGGATGGAAGTTTCTTGACTATGTCACACACTGTCCTAAGTTCATTATTAGACCCGATCAACTTTTCGCTCTGTTCAGTATTTCTCATAATGATGATTATTATCTTATGGACTACTGCATTTTGTTATTTGTGTTTTAGTTTAGCAGTTTAGAATGTGATTTTTATGCTCACTATTAGATCATTAGTGTTGTTCTTATTAAGAGTGGGGACATATTGTGCATATGGCTTTTGTTTTAACAGTTTCACTTCATTACTGTTGAAGGATATTTTCATAGTATTTATCACTTTGTCAAAAACGTGTGTTCAGTCAGAGAATTAATACTGGTGACTTCACTGATTTCTTTCAGGACAGGGCAGTTATCTTTTATTCATATATAAGTGAGATAATAATATTTTCTTTGTTGACATAAAAACTGACAAACTCTGGAAAAATCTTGAATGCATGAGCAATAAGATTATGACTCAGGTCTAGGTGCATACTGTATAGCTATAACTGAGAAGATTATTGTTTTTGTAAAGAGATTTAATTTCAGTTTTTGTCAAATAATTATGCATTGTGCTTTTCCTATCTTGGTTGACAAGCTTTGACTAGTTACTTTTATTCCATATTTTAGAGTCAAGTTTTCTGAGAGAAACTTTTTGTTAAATCTCATTGCAAGTATTGTTGTCATTAATTTAGGTTTACATTTCCGAAATTCACACATAGTTTTAATGGCCTGACTTGGTAGCAAAGGATTAAGCTTATCCTTTGCGGATGTTTATTAAATGCAAATACGTAAAAATATAACCATCCCGTTTTTTAACAGTTATTTATTCCATCAACAAGTTTCCAAAACTTTTCAGGCTCATTTTCAGATGGTGTACAGGATGTTAGAAGGTGTTTAAGTATCATGCTGGGTGCAGGCTCTGTAACAAGAAGATGGAACTTGCTTTTATATACCACCAGGAGCGTTTTTACATCATGATTTCGATCCAGAATTTAATTTAGTGCACACTGTTGCTCTGTGGGAAACTTTTGTTGTTGTTATCCATATGTCAGTTTCCATTGTGATGCACAGTTGGTACCAAATCATTCACTTCCATAGAATGTGTATGTATATATACTGTAACAACGAAACTTCTACAACATACAGTATGTGATGTACAATTGTTACCTGTTACAAACATCTTCACACAGAGATATAATTTGTTTCTGTTTGCAGGCATTAAAGTCGATCGATGGGAAAATAGTTAACCTAAAATTAGTGTTAACATGAATCCCTGGAATAAGAAAATACATGAAATGCTACAACAACAAAGTTCTAGTAGTTTGCTGTTTTATATTCTGTTCTAATACTATTATAGAATATGGTCAATTTATGGGCAAATACTTAAATCAATACTGGCATTAACATTCTCAAGAATAAAATAATACAAAACTTTAATGTTTTCTATGAACTCCAGCTGTTCGAACGACCACGAACTTTATATCTGAAAAACAACAAGACAACAACTGCTAACTTATTTCTGCTTTTACTTTAACATGATCTGGAATATTAGTAAAGGCAGGTTCCGTTTATTTCAGCTAGAGGTAATATGTATATAAGTACTGATTTATTTTAATGTAGAGGGCTTGGACACTTGGACTTACAGCACTGGATTTATTATGTGGAAGGATGTTTATATTGACTTCAGTGTAGTTAGCAAATAGAGAGGGATAGAGAGGAGAGAAAGTGCATTGGGTGGCTGGGGGAGGGGGAGCTGGAGGGCGGTCAGTGTTGGTTCACTGATTACCTGTTTTGAACTAGTAAGCCTTCGAAAAACTGGTAATCAGTCAATCATCACTGCACAACTCCAAGACCTCCCTCCCCCAATGCTCCTCCCATTTTATCCCCCCCCCCCCTTTACATCATAACTGTTATCAATGTAAATATCCTTCTACAGAATAAATCCTTTACTGTATGTCTAAACATTGAGAGGCGGCATGAGCCCCCTCTTATATTTCTATCTTATGATTTTCCTCTCTAATTGCATGTGGTGAAAAGTTGATATTCCTTCACACGTGGGCTTCCCATGCAGCGTCTCTCGTCACCCGGGTGGTCCGGTGACAGGCGGGCTCTGCTGATCTTGAAAGGGTAAGCCGACGGGTGTGAGGGAGTTGAGTGAATTTTTTCCAGACGCCGACATTGTAGAATAGCGGTGGAGACACGCTCGGAGGGGCCTGAACTAGCGGCTGGGCTAGAGGTTCCGTTACTTCACAGAAACTTAGCGAAAACACTTTCTGGCGGGCTACCAGCGAGGCGTGGGAATGACTTGTGTACCCAGGCAGTTTTGGCGGGCAAATTCCCGCGCTTTCTGCAAAATCGTAACTGTGATTATCTTGCTCAGGGCATAGCTCCGTGACGTAGCAAAATCGGCGCAGAAATTGGCGCCAAGAATCTCCATTGGTGGAATGGTAGTGCTCCGGCAATAGAGTGGAATTTTCCGTCGATTTTTCGAGTTGCTGATTGGAACGGTTAACCACGGCCACTGTCGTGGGGGCGGGAATGTTCTGTGTTCGGTTTTGTACAGGTGCTCTTGTGTGGTAGTCAGCTCTCGCCTTTCAGTCGGAGTAGGTTACAACACTAAGCTCTCGCTGCTCTGGACAGCCTGCCTCCGTTGGCTGTCTAATATACTTTTATTTGATTGTAACTGTTTAACGAAGTTGCTGAAGTTTCGACTTAAACGTAACTTTCCGAGTACAGTTGGCAACTGAGCGTTCTGCGTACAAGCGGCCTATGTTGTCTGTCTTGGGCAGTTTTGGCTAAAGTTGACTGTATCGGAGTTACTGTGTTACTTCGCTTGTGAAAATCAATCACTGTACCGTCAGTGATTGTGTGGCGAGCCTTCTTCATCTCCCTCAGAGGCGCATTTGTATTGATAGGAAGTCTTTAGTCTGGAACAACCAGACCACGACAATTTGTTTCGGGCTATACTCGCGACATTATCATCACCATGACGGGACATCGAAGCAACCAGCCATCGCTTCCAGTACGCCAGATCGTGTCCTTGCAGCTAAGAAGACAGCTTGGTAATGTACGTCCACAGCACTGGCAAGGCAGGCATTTTTGCTAGGCGATAATCAGAGCTCAGCAGAGCGCGCCTGTTCGTCTTTTCTAACTTTGTTCTATCTTGGGTGTTCATTGTCTGAGTTCTCACTAATGTAGCAGCAATTAATGTTGGGTTAGCTGTGTGTCTCTCTTAAGATTTGAGTTGCAAGGAATTGGCTCCACATACCACTTCGTCATAAACGTCGCAATCTAGTTTAGGGACAACTTCACCTTCACAGCGTTTATTTGAGTATCCAATTTGAGCCAATTTGATGTATTGTAAATGTTTCATGTGTTTTTGTTTATTATTTTGTGTTTAGTCTTAATAAATCATATTGTTATTTTGTACAGAACGTTCATTCTGTTAATCGGTAGAGCAACCCTATCATTTCTCACTACGTTAATGAAACCTTCCTCTATTTAACTTATTTATCATATTAAATATTGCAGGTCCCAAACTCTTTTTCTACTCCACTTGCAGTGTTTGTTACAGTCAGTGTGCGTATCTTTGTAATCCATGTGCAACAGCAAAAGTCGGAGTTAGAATAGGGGGGGGGGGGAGGCTTAGAGCATCATTTACATATGTAGATTCTAGAAGAATTTAGTGTTAAATACACTGCTAGCCCCGGCACCTCGCAACGTCCAAGCGCTCTACTGTTGAAATAAATGAGTACTTTTATACTACCTTCAAGAGAAATAAACAGAATATGCATTTACTAATATTCCAGAAGATGTTAATGTAAGAATGGAAATACGTCAGGAGTTCATTTGAAGTTCTGATCTTGTTGTTTTTTTAATATAAATTTCAGACTCATATACACAGCTGTAGTTCATTGCAAATACTATAATATTGTATGATTTTAATCCATGGGCATTCATGTTAAACTCAGTCTTGATTAAAGTATTTGTCCATAAACTGTCTATTTTATATGTTAATATAAGAAAAGAAATAAAATACCTTTTTCTTGAAATTTGTTCCTGTAAGTTTTTTATTCATTTGTTAATCTATTTTGACCATTCGTGGTAATGCCAGTTTGAATTAACGTATTTGCTGATACATCGACTTTAACACATCCAAACGAAAACCAACAATATTTCTGAGCAAAGCAGGGCTATGTGGTACTTTTTTGTGAAGAACTTTTTAACAGGTAACAGCTGTACAGCACATTTTCTATGTTGGAAACGTTTTGTTGTTACAGTGTGTATGCATAAATATTCTGTAAAAGTGAGTGACTTTGTACCAGCTGTCCATGACAGTGGAAGCAGACTGATGGGTTACAACAACAAAAGCGACACATACTGTCCCAGTAAGTACAAAATTAAATTTTGGATCCAAGTCGGCATATAAACAATATGCATAGCAACCCATTAAAGCATGTTCCATCTTCTTGTCACAGAGCTAGCACCCAGTATTACATTTCTAAATAGCTTTGTAACCTCTGTACACAATCTGAAAAGGTTCAAAAACCGGTTGACGGAATAAATAACTATCTAAAAAATTAGTTGTTGTAGTTTTCGGTATTTACATTTTCTTATAATTTGTCCTTCAAGTTCCTATTCCATCCCGCTTATAGTTCATTGTTAAGCATTCACATTTATATAATCATCCTGTTCTTACCACTGTGCTGTAATGTTTCTCTTTTGTAATTCCATCTTCTTATTGTCGATGTTTTCAGCCAAACCACATGTTCTCTGTATTTCATTACATATACCCCTTATATTTTTAGTGTATTCTGCTGCAGGATTTTTCCCATGTATTTAAAGTTATGAACTAGTTGTATTGTCTGCATTTATGGCTCCATGTATTTTATGTCTTCATGTGTTTTAGGGCATATTTATGTCATTAATTTTTTTTCTCCATCGAAATTCAGAGACAAGGTATGTTAGCTGCTTCTTTGAAAAGATTTATTTGAATTATTGCTTCTGTCAGATTTTCTAAAAGTGTTGCAAAATCATCTGCAGAAGCCACCACAGCTACCTTAAACCAGTTTGAATTACTGGTTCACTTTTGCTATATTTTAGCTCTAAATTCCAGGTTCGTCCAATTTTTTTCAAAGCTACAGTGAACAGAAGAGGTGATAAGTCATTTTGTTGTTTAACACCAGTCTTTACTTCGCTTAGCTGTGATATTTCTCCCATAAATTTCATTTTGCATATCGTATTTATTAGTATGTATGGAACTAAGTACGTTGAATTTACTATAACAACAAATTCTTATGATTTTATCAATTATTTGTCAGTCCTCAGAATCATTTCAAAACAATAAATGATATATATATATATCAGATATATGGATTTTCTTGTTAACATTCTATGGTGAATTATTGATATTAAATTAGGTGCGTTTTTTGTGCAGGACATTCCCTTCAAGACACCACTCCGAAATTGTCCTGTTGCTTGTCTCAAAATAATTAAACTCTGTTCAGAAGGAATTTGGTAATATTTTGTATGCCGTAGGTAGAATTGACAGAACTGGGTAATTAATGGCATATTGTGTCTCCTTCTATGTATTGAGTGGATTAATGACATTTTCCACTCCACAGGAATCTTTCTGTTTCCAAATGTTCCCGAAAGCAAGTGTAGACCTCTTATAACCGTTAGTTGTGATAATTTTAAATACTACTGCTGTATTACGAAGTTAACCACTTCCTTTGTAGTGCTTTGAAGCTTTCAATAATTCCTAGCTCTGTTACTGGAAAATCTTCCCCAAGATTTACTGTTATTGCTAAAACTTCTAATTTAAGTGCTGAAACTGGAGACTTTAAGTTTGGTTGGTTAATTATGTTTTTCCATTTTTACCTTGACACAAATAATTGGTGCTTGATACCATGTAAATGTATGTTTAAAAGCAGTATACCTGTATTTGTTGTAGGGTCTGCTATTATCAGCTGAGAGATGTGATTGTTTCTTTCGATTTTCCGGACTGTGTTTCATATTTCTGTTTTTTGTTGCCTGAACTGCTCTAAATGTTGTTCTTTCTGAATATCTCCACTTTGACCAATTCGAGCTTTTCTGTTTAGTGCTTCTTGACTCTCCTCATTGCACCATGTCCTCCTTTTATCCTTATCCTTAGAGACAAAAATAAGAGACGATACGACACATGTTAAGACCTCAGGGAATGACTTCCAACCTACTAGAGGGAGCTGTAAAGGGAAAAAGCTGTAGGGAAACCCAGAGAATGGAACACTCCTGGCAAATAATCGAGGACGTAAGTTGTAACTCTGAGTTGAAAAAATTGGCACAGGAGAGAAATTCGTGACGCACCACGTGAAACCTGACACAAGAGCAATGACTCGAACAAAAATAATTATTGTTTCCTCTGCTGCTTCAGGCAATAGCAGTGCTACGTTGTGCAATTATCGCCGAGAGGAATAGCTGCCTGGTGTCCGATTCTCCCAAGTGGACTAAGGAAGGGAATCGAGATATCTAAAGAAAAAGCTGAATTATGTGATGCAGAAGGGAGAGAGAGGTGAACCATTTCCACGGCAGTTTTCTTGATGACTTTGCTGCAGCCGTTGCCGACCCTGCAGTATATGTCTGTAATTGTGCAGCCAGCCAATAGTTAAACAGATTTTGCGGCGCACTAGTATCTTCCTCTACAGTTTTTGCTCTCTACAGCTCCCTCTAGTGACATGTAAGCAATTTCCTGATGTCCCGTCATCCTGTCCATTCTCCTTGTCAGTGTTTTCTCTATATTCCTTTCCTCTCCGATTCTGCGCAGGACCTTCTCATTCCTTACTTTACCAGTCTACCTAATTTTCAACATTCATCTGTAGCAACACATCTTAAATGCTTCGATTCTCTTCTGTTCCGGTTTTCCCACAGTCCATGTTTCACTACCATAGAACGCTGTGCTCCAAACGTAAATCCTCAGAAATTTCTTCCTCAAATTAATGCCTATGTTTGCTACTACTAAACTCCTCTTAGCCAGGAATGCCTTTTTTGCCATAGCTAGTCTGATTTTGATGTCTTCCTTGGTCGATTCGTCATTGGTTACTTTTCTGCCTATGTAGCAGAATTTCTTAACTTCATCTACTTCGAAACCATCAGTCCTGATGTTAAGTTTTTCGCAGTTCTCATTTCTGCTACTTCTCATTACCTTCGTCTTTCTTAGATTTCTTCTCAATCCATATTTTGTACTCAAGAAATTGTTCATTTCATTCTGCACATCGAGTAGTTCCTCTTCACTTTAACTCAGTATGACAATGTCATCAGTGAATCGTATCATTGGTATCCTTTCACCTTTAATTTTAATTCCACACCTGAAACTTTCTTTTATTGCCATCATTGCTTTTCGATGTGCATATTGAACAGTAGGGGCGAAACGCCGCATCCCTGTTTCACACCCTTTTTAATCCGAGCATTTCGTTCTTCGTCGTCTACTCTCATTATTCCCTATTGGCTCTTGTATATGTTGTATATTACCCGTCTCTCCATACAGCCTACCCCAATTTTTCTCAGAATTTAGAACATGTTGCACCATTTTATAGTGTCGAACGCTTTTGCAGGTCGACATGTTCTTTCCTGTAAACGTGTCTTGATTTTTCTTCAGTCTTGCTTCCATTACCAACCACAACGTCTGAAATGTCCCTATGGTGCCTTTACCTTTCCTAAAGACAAACTGACCTTCATCTAACACATCCTCAATTTTGTTTTCCATTCTTCTGTATATTATTCTTGTCAACTACTTGGATGCGTGAGCTGTTAAGCAATTGTGCGATAATTCTCGCACTTTTGCTCTTACAGTCTTCGGAATTCAGTGGAAGATATTTTCCAAAAGTCATATGGTATGTCGCCAAACTCATAGATTCTACACACCAATGTGAATAATCGTTTTGTTACCATTCCACCAATGATTTTAGAAATTCTGATTGAATGTTATCTACCCCATTTGCCTTATTTGATTTTAGGTTCTCCAAAGCATTATTAATTTCTGATTCTAATACTGGATCCCCTGTCTTTTCTAAATCCCGTTTCTCCTTCTATTACATCAGACAAATCTTTCCCCTCTTAGAGGCCTTCAGTGTACTCTTTCCACCTATCCGTTCTCTCCTCTGCATTTAACACTGGAATTCCCGTTGAGCCTTTAACTTTACAACCCTTGCTATTAATTTCACCGATAGTTATTTTGACGTTCCGATTTGATTTTCCTGTATGCTGAGTTAGCCCTTCTGACGGTCATTTCTTTTTCGATTTTTTCACATTTTCATGCAACCACTCGTCTTAGCTTCACTGTACTTTCTATTTATTTCATTCCTCAGCGATTCGCATTTCAATATTCCTGAATTTGCCTGAACATTTTTGTACTTCTTCCTCAGTTATCTTTCTTGTACCTATGTTTCTCCTTCCTAGTCATGTGACTGCCCTTTTTAGAGATGTCCATCCCTTTCCCACTGTAGAGCCTACTGAGTTATTCTTTACTGCTGTATCTATAGCGTTAGAGAACTTCAAGCGTATCTTGTCATTCCTTAGCATTTCCATATACCACTTCTTTGCGTATTGATTCATCCCGAGTAATCTCTTATATTTCACCCTACTCCATATGACTCCTACACTATGATCTGACTCTATATCTGATCCTCGACACGCCTTATAATCCAGTAACTGATTTCCGAATCTCTGTCTGACCATTATGTTATCTAACCGAAATCTTTTCAGCCCGCCCTTTTCCAAGTGTACCTCCTCCTCTTTTGATTCTTGAACAGGGTATTCACTATTACTAGATGAAATTTATTACAGAACTAAATTAGTCTTTCTTCTCTCTCATTCCGTTTCACAGATCCATATTTTTCTGTGAAATTTTCTTCTGCTCCTTCCCCAACAGCTGCATTCCAGTCCTTCAGGCGTATTAGATTTTCATCTCCCATTACGTACTGTATTACCCTTTCAATATCCTCATATACTTTCCCTATCTCTTCATGTTCAGCTTGCGACGTCGGCATGTATACTTGAACTGTCACTATGTTCACCAAATGAAGCCCCAAGATAGGCTACAACACCGTGTCTTTGCTCTTCGTTTTCTTGACATGCGAGGAAATGGGTGATATGACGACGTGGAATATTCTTTGAGTGCACAAGGCTTAGCACGATACCACGAATGCACAGAACTACCGGATGTGGAGCTCCAGTGCGTAACCACATGTTGTGCACTCAGCTTATGTAGCTGTGTGGTGTGCTTTCACAACTTCCTTCATTCTCAGTCCGTTTTTCTTCAAGGAGATGACACTTTCAGTGCTATTAGGTGTACAGTGATCTCTGCGTCTCGTAGGGGTCTCCTCCTGCACACATAATTCCAGCTTTGCAAGAACGCAACCGTGTCCACACCGCCACTTTTACGCAAGATGGGACGACGCCACATGTCGCTTGCCAGGTGAGAGTTTCGTTTCGAGAACCCTTAGGTAACGAGTGCATAACCTCTGGAAATTTTCGAGGTGTAGGGCCTACTAAATCCCCCGACTTAAATCGATGTGATTGCTGGTTGTGGGAACAAAAAAACGGCTCTGAGCACTATGGGACTTAACATCTATGGTCATCAGTCCCCTAGAATTTAGAACTACTTAAACCTAACTAACCTAAGGACAGCACACAACACCCAGCCATCACGAGGCAGAGAAAATCCCTGACCCCGCCGGGAATCGAACTCGGGATCCCGGGCGTGGGAAGCGAGAACGCTACCGCACGACCACGAGATGCGGGCGGTTGTGGGAACATCTGAAAGATCTTGGCTATTAGTGTTCGAGACCCATCCTGATCTGGAGGATAGCTTACGATGACATGTAGCTCTGATTACACTGACTACGTTGCGAACAGCCAGACGGAGTGGCCGAGCGGTTCTAGGCGCTTCATTCCGGCACCGTGCGACCGCTACCGTCGCAGGTTCGAATCCTGCCTCGGGCATGGATGTGTGTGATGTCATTAGGTTAGTTAGGTTTAAGTAGTTCTAAGTTCTACGGGACTGATGACCTCAGAAGTTAAGTCCCATAGTGCTCAAAGCCATTTGAACCAATTTTGTTGTTGTTGTTGTTGTTGCGAGCAATTGTCGACCATGCCGTGTTGAGGATGCAGCATGTTTCAGAAACCATACGGAAAACATGTAACTTGTGTTCGTATACTAATAAACGTACCAGAACCAGCGTTATCATATCTTTGGTAGTAACGGGCCACATGTGGCCTAGTAAGAAAATACAGGAGAAGTTTAGGAAGAAGACTAACGACCCTACTACGGCTGTATGTAATTACTTTCTAGGTTTTCAGTTTGGTTTTAGGTGGGAGACATCACATTTTAACCTTTGAGAGGTAATGAATTCTCAGTTTCATCATTTTAGTATTCATAATTTTCTTAATATTTCTTTTTGATATGGTATGTAATCTAGTTCACATTTTCTAGATTTGGATTTGAAGATATGCAAGTTTTGGCTTTTCGTGATAGTATGCGAATCGTGAATATGTCCAGGTGCCAGGATGCCAAACGTTACAGCGTTTTCCAGAATTCATCCATTTCTAAAGCCAAACTGCTTAAAATAGACACAGAGAGACAGAAAGAATCTGTATGCAACATCATTCTGTTAACATCTTACCTTGCGTTATTTGCAGTTCAGGTGCCTGACGTCACTTCCGTAACGTAAATGTTTTTGTGTGACTACCGTATTTCCTGTGCTGGCCCTTACACCTATTTGTCGGGGGTTAGCTCAGCTTCTGTTTATTATAAAATTATAATTGTTCCATCGTCCTGCTATGTTCTCACATGTATTTTTCTTTGCCCCTCTGATTTTGTTGCTACGACGTAGTCCCACCTTGTATCACCCTGTGCTCTCATTCTTAGCCATATAGCCATGTAATACTTTCATCCTATCTGAAAGTGTGCCTCATAACCGTTTGCTATGGTTACATTTCCTCCAGCAACATTTAAGAAATGCTTTTCATTTATAATTTATCCTCACACTGTGCTTGTAAGGCAAAACGGAGATAATGTAATCAAGTAAGTAATTCAACGAACGTTGACACACCGGACAATAAATTGATCATCTTCCCAGCAGACATCGAGATAATACCGCGTAATACTGCCTCTACCCTCGATAATGACTTCAATTCGGCGAGGAAGTGTCTTCAGGTCTCATTATTTCTGCAATAACCAGCTGAAGCCATTCAGTGATGTTTAAATCCTGAAGAGATACCAAACCAGGTATGTTAAGCGCTACCTTTCACCTGCGGTGCTAAATAGTGCAAAATACAGGGTGATTCAAAAAGAATACCACAACTTTAGGAATTAAAAACTCTGCAACGACAAAAGGCAGAGCTAAGCACTATCTGTCGGCGAATTAAGGGAGCTATAAAGTTTCATTTAGTTGTACATTTGTTCGCTTGAGGCGCTGTTGACTAGGCGTCAGCGTCAGTTGATGCTAAGATGGCGACCGCTCAACAGAAAGCTTTTTGTGTTATTGAGTACGGCAGAAGTGAATCGACGACAGTTGTTCAGCGTGCATTTCGAACGAAGTATGGTGTTAAACCTCCTGATAGGTGGTGTATTAAACGTTGGTATAAACAGTTTACAGAGAAGGGGTGTTTGTGCAAAGGGAAAAGTTCTGGACGGCCGAGAACGAGTGATGAAAATGTAGCACGCATCCAGCAAGCATTTGTTCGCAGCCCAGGAAAATCGACTCGCAGAGCTAGCAGAGAGCTGCAAATTCCACAATCAACTGTATGGAGAGTCCTACGAAAAAGTAACTACCTGAACGTCAACTACCCGAGGCGATGGATCGGCCGCCAGGCAGCCCATGACAGAGTACTTCATCACTGGCCTCCAAGAAGCCCTGATCTTACCCCCTGCGATGTTTTCTTATGGGGGTATGTTAAGGATATGGTGTTTCGGCCACCTCTCCCTGCCACCATTGATGATTTTAAACGAGAAATAACAACAGCTATCCAAACTGTTACGCCTGATATGCTACAGAGAGTGTGGAACGAGTTGGAGTATCGAGTTGATATTGCTCGAGTGTCTGGAGGGGGCCATATTGAACATCTCTGAACTTGTTTTTGAGTGAAAAAAAACCTTTTTAAATACACTTTGTAATGATGTATAACAGAAGGTTATATTATGTTTCTTTCATTAAATACACATTTTTAAAGTTGTGGGATTCTTTTTGAATCACCCTGTATTTTAAACAGGGTTAAGATAGGTTGCTTCAGTGAGACAGTCGAGGTGTGATAATGCGCTAATTCCCTGTAGACATGCTGGACAACCCGCACTGACAGAACAACAAAGCAGTCACATGTGTCACGGTGTGGTCATGGGCACGTCCAAACACGGTGTTTCCATTCTGCCATGCCCAGTGTTAGATTGTCTCATGACAACTTGATATCAGATGTAAGGTTTCTAGCCTGTTTTTGATATTCAAGAAAGTTATGTAAGCTCTATTTTCATTCGAACTGTCATACTTCATTTCTAAATACTGGATGTTTTTCAAACAGTTGCTTTCAGTAGTCGATATGTTGTGCCACAGAGCTTCTAAGTGCAAGCGATGTGATATTTGGTTGCTAGTAGCAATGGCGTTGTTGTTGCATTCTGAGCTAATGAGTGAGTCGGATGCTGGTCATGCTACTGAGCGGTCTGGAAGTAACTTGAAGAGCACAGAGCTAAAGGTACGGAGTATGTGGAAGTTTAGAAATACGATTTGGTTAAAATTAATTTGAGAGGTGGAGATATCAAGGTAGTTTTGTTGCTACACTGCTTGCTTGCGCGTAATTTATGATGCGCATGGAAAACGGAAAGCTTTAGTAGTATTCTTAATTGGTTTCGGTTAGTTAGTTTCATTGTTCACACGTAATAAAGCGAAGTTATCAGTTCACATAGCTTGCACTCACGTTTTGAAATTTATCATTCCTTCGCGATATTACTAAGTCATTTCATACCAGAGTGATATCTGTTGTAAAACGTATTTTTTTTTAAGATCAATGCAATCGTTCTTTGTCAGTTACAATAATCTTTACAAAAGTTACGTTTTACAACAAATATTATTTTGCCTTGAAATAAATTAGTAATTTATATATTGTTGAAATGTTACTTTCTTTTCCAAATTTTTGCAAGTTTAACTTCTGCCACCGTCTCCTCACGAAAGTTTATTTTCTGGGTATGTGTGTCGCCGCACTGCACTTTGCGGAACACAAAGACTTACGTATGACTGCTTAGAATAGCTAAAAGTCCTTGCTAGTTCTATTTTTTATTTAGCTGGTTTGCTGCTGCGCTGTATATTTTTATGTTCATCACTTCGATCAGTACTGAGTTTCTGTTGACACAGGCAAGCCATATAAATTTATTACGGCCTGTATTATATCGGTTAGAAAACAATAAGGTGACTCATAGTTCGATGTTGCATTTCGACATTAATGTCATGTTCCGATTAGGTAGTGTTCATTTAGGTCTCATTTCTTGTCCTGACCTAATCTCACAGTGCATTGTTACATTTGAGTGTGTATCACGCAGTGTCTGGAAATTTTTTTAGTCATTTTGTATTCATGAAATTATACACAATTTTCACAGAAACATGTAGCATTATTAATTCATAATTCGTTTTGTAATTTAATGTGGCATTTTTATTAATTTAATCTTGTGTGTTTAATCTGCAAGTAACGTATGGTCATGTCACGGCTTGTAGCATTGTTCACTCCACTGTACAATACAGAACTAAACAGGATCGTTTCTTTAGTTTACAGTTTTGGTTTTCTAGTCAATGTGGTAGAAGCTAACTGCAATCCAGGTACACAGTTATATTGTTTCAAATACCTTGGAGACTTACGTTATCAGATAGCGTTTCCGTAAACATAACTACTTGTATTGTTCAGAACAACAACACTGATACACAAAGTTAAAGACAGGAAAACAATACAAGTTCAATTCACAACAAATACTTTTTTATTCACAAAATGTCCACAGTTCCGAACCTTCTTCAGCGTTCCAAATCCAACTGTGTGCAGTTTTCAGGGGATGATTAAAGTTTTATTCGGTGAGTTTATTGAGCGTGAGTTTCGTAAAATTTTACTCTTGGAAGTGACAAAGTCATTTTTGTGTCTGACATGATCACTTTCTAGACCACATCACAGTGGATGATAGTGCTCTTTCATTAACCTCGTCCTTCTATCCCCAAAGTTGCCCTATTTCTTTTTTTGTCGGATTGCCGATCAGAGATTAAGAAAGCCGTAAATTTCCCATTAAATGATGAAATTTCATTTATCTGCTTTGGAATTTCCCACGATATATTTCATTTTAGCATATCTCCTATGTTCTCAACAAAAGTTTTCTGGAGAATTAATATACTCGCATGGTAATCCCCAGACTCAAGCAGAAAAACCACAGTCGGAAACTAGGTACCAAATCGTAACAGGTCTTAGAATATATTTTACAGTGGACACTAAGCAGTATTACTTGTCTGTAAAGTAACTAAAGAGAGAGCAGTGCTCAGGGCATTTACCGAAAGAACACCACTGCTGCAGTTCAGCACACTAAGAATTTGCTTTCTGTCTAGAGTGCTCCTGTGTCTTTCTTTCACTCGTTATATACCTTACTGGCGTTAGTTATTTCACACACACCATGCCCAAGGGAGGACTCGAAACTCCGACGGGGGAAGCCACCCGAATCGTGGCAAGGCGCCTAAGACCGCACGGTTACCCAGCGCGGCGCGTGGTATCGATGTTGACCTCGACCCCGTGGGCTGAAATGGTTCAAATGCTAATCATTTCTGCAGTGCATACTATTGTATATGTCCTGTGAATGTAAACGTCCTATTTGTAGTCTTCCATGGTGTTCTGTTTTTTCTTTTTTTTTTTCTAAACACGAGAGTATTAAATTAGTCTATCAACGAATACCGGAGGATCCATTGATATAAATATATAGTAAGAAAAAATGAAGAACGACTTATCACGAACGAATGATCGGAATGGGACCGAATTCAGTAGACGTGGCGTACGTGTCAAAATCAACAAATGATTGCAGTTCCAAAAACCTGCATGATTTATTCAAGCCAAAGAGCTTTACAAATTGAGCAAGCTAATAACGTGTTGGTACACCTCTATGCGAGTGGTCATTGGGCTTGGCATTAATTGATAGCTTTGTTGGGTGTTCTACTGAGGAAACGCATTTGGTGCGTTACTCTGTTCGCTGCTCGTAGGGGCTTAGTTCAAAATGGGACTCATCACTGAAGACAATTCTACTTCAGTGAATGGGATTCCAGACCGAAGACGTGTTTGCAGACGTCTGGGAGACAGACGGGATACTAGCCTCACTGCCACCTGCGACGAGGCCCGACAATCAGGAAACCAGGAGTGATGATGTGGGGTGAAATTTCTTTCATAGCAGGACTTCTTGGTTGTCATCGACGGCACCCTTAAAGCACGGTGGCGCGTCGACGATATTCTACGCCCCGTTTAGTTGCCCTTCATGGCAAGCAATACAGGGCTTACATTTCAGCAAGATAATTTCCGCGGGCACACGGAATAGTTTCTATTATTTTTCTTCGTGCTTACCTAGCCATACCTTGGCCAGCAAGGTCGCCGGATCTCTCCCTAGTTGAAGAAGTCTGTAGCACTATGGGCAAAGCCCTCTAATCACCTCAAGAGTTTGACGATCTAACGCCCCAATTGGACAGAATACGGTACGATATTCATCAGGGAGACATCCAACAACTCCGTCAATTAATGCAAAGTCGAATAACTGCTCGCACAAGGGCCAGAGGTGGACCAACTCGTTATTAACTTCCTCAACTTGTGAAGTTCTTTCTTTTGAATAAATCATCCACTTTTTCTGAAACTGTAATATTTTGTTCGTCTATTCGTCGTGTCCGTCACGTCTACCGGTTTCCGTCCCGTTCGGATAATTTCTTGACGGTGCGTTTCCTTTTTTTTTTTTTTTTTTTTTTAGTGTAGTTTGCCACAAGTGATTGTATACTCTATCGCACATGAAATCTAATACATGGACTGTGAGTACCAACGCAAGAATGATGGGCGTGACCCGATTTTGTTTTTCTTTAATACGGAAGTGGACCGTGCCTGTATAGTTGTTAGGTCATCCATACATCTAGAAATATGTAAAAGAAACTGTGAAACTCCTGTATATACCGACGTAGACACTATAGACATAGATGCGTGTGGAGGACGTTAGCCAGTGAGAGCCTGTCGAGAGGTCTGAAAGTAATATCGGTATGGGAAGATGGCATGACAGTGATAGATCGTAGCGTTTCATCTCGAGAGTTGACAACGATGGAGCATTGCTACGTGCGTTCCAGGAGTCGCCGTCACAGTTCGCGGATGTCTACCGCAGAGCTGGCAGGGTGGAGACACTATAAGACTTCGATACCGAACACGAACCTTTGGCTTTTGTCATAGACCTGATTGGCAACACTTCGACTTTTTCATGAGTTACGACACAAACTGAACTACAGATTACCTCCAAAATGTAAGATCAGAGTTAATGACCTATCCACGAGGAGCTCAGAGGCGGAGAACAACCTCGGTTTCAGGAAGGATACGGGAAGGACCTGGCCATGATCGTTACATGGGAGCCATTCTAACATTTGCCTTGGGCAAAAGGAAAATCTAAATCCTTATGGCCAGACTAAAATTTAGACTGGAATCCCCCCGAATGTGAATCTAGTGTGATATCAGTGCTGCCGAGACGAAATATTGATGAACATCGTCTTCCTATTTCGTCATCTTAAAAATAAAGTTTTGAAGATTATGAAATAATGTATTCTGTGGTTCGTCCAGAGTTCGCACGGTCGCACCAAAGTTGGCAACGCGTATCGATACCACAGCGCTCGCTGCAATCCGCAACAACCTAGGGAGGCGCACCAGAAGACAACCTCTCTCAGCAACAGCAGCGCCCTCATGCTCAGGTCAATATGGTGTTGGGCATGGAAGAGCTCAGCCCCTGATCGAGAACTCAGATACAGCAGTCAGCATCATCTTGTATGACCAACGAGTAGTTGAAGTTTCAGATGGACGTATCCTTTTGTCAATGTTTAATATCGTACCTCAAGAGAACAGTTTGTTAATTAGCATACCACGTGATGTTTCGTCACTCCATCACAATAGTAAATTACCCAGTATTCCTGTGGCAAAGATCTGTGGTAAAGTTAAGTAAATATTTTATTCACTGATTTAATAAAGTGAACTAATATTTCATGTGTCCTAGTTGACGAGCTTTCTTTCAGGGCAATCAAAGAACTAGCAATATACTAGCAGAGGGAATATAAGAAATTGTATTATTACTCTCCCTCTATTCTAGGCTGGGTGGCCGTACAGAGCGTTGGTACCATAAATGATTCACATTAATCCTGGAAATGGAGCCACATAAAAAGCTCCTGCTAACTAATAATTCAGGCAAGAGTGGCAATATGAGGCGCACTTGGTGTGCATCCCCTCTGTAAAACAAATTATTACCTGGGTACACTCACTTTAATTGATTCCTAATCCCGTTTAATGGCCCTCATACCATGATATACACTCAATAACGAAATAGTTATAAAAATTGCAATGGATGCTTTTGTTTCATTTTTTAGTCATTCTTTAATAGGGTCGGAGTATCATGCCTAACTTTACTCATCGTAAATATAACCGATTCTGTCGTAAATGCTTTTAGGATTTGGATGAGTTGTCATATGATACGGGGCTTAGGTTTCTTTTAATCATTCCAGATGAATTTATTATTCATCAACCATACTTGAATTGATTGGAATTCATAAAGAAAACACTCTTGTGAGCATAATGGATATACATCCTCCACACTGCATGAGTATATAAAATTAAATGTACCGCACATATACATTGAATATATATAGAGGGAAGATCGGGATATGTTCACAAAAATCACATGATTTAGGATAGGAATTTCATAATCATATGTTCGTTCACACAGCACAGGACTGAATTTAAAGTAATTCTTCACCACCTATAATCACTGTTAGGTCCACTGTATACTCAACAGAGAAGACTTGCCTCAACGCAGAGCAAGTGACAAAGCGGGGAAAATGGATTAAATTATACGATTCCAAAATGAAAAAAATTAGTGCACTCATTCAAGAATGTATTCTGTTCCTCAATTTGAAATCTGTGCAACTATTATTAAAGGCATGAATTTCAATGCCATGTGAGTGCCAAAGGTTGCATGAAAAGTAACTGTGTGTCCTTTATAAAAATAATTACTTTAAATTCTAAAAAACTGCACTTGTGCAACGTAAGTACTTGTAATCTCCCCCCTCCTTCCTAATTTCAGTTACTATACAGAATAAGCAAAGTATTTTACGAAAAATTTCCGAGGAGCCAAGATTACAATAAACTGTAGTTTACTTAGCTTTTCGTGTAAAGTTGGCTGCAGTTTTTCTTGTCTAGGAGACCGATTCATGAAGCCGAAATTCTCACATTTTAGGTCCCCACTGTTGAATTGATCTAAAAAAAAATTTGAAGATTGTTGTTGCAGAATCTTTGTTGTTACGTTAATATATTTTGTCACATTTTAGTATATCGTAGAGTATTTTGAATTTTCAAATTAACAGAGTCGAAATTACACTGTTCGCCCCTAAATACAAAAATACGTCTCATCACATCAGAGGCATGCTTACCACTGCTTTACTCTGTGGAGATAACCATATTCCAAAGGGTTTACAAATTTTCTTGACAGATGAATTTGTATTAATTTAGATTATTATTTCACAAATGAATCCAGAAATACTCCTAGTAAACAGTACTAGATTGCGTAATTAATAATACATATTTTAAGTGTTCGAAATAATTCGAAATTTGAAATGTTCCTAAAAAAAATTACTTTAGCAGTGCGGTAAGAGGTCGTACTTATCGATTGTGAAATATATCGATTGTGAAATATAACATATTGTGCATAAAATTACATGAAAGTTACCAGAAAAGCAGCTGAGATAATACTGACATGTCCAAAATTCGGAAAATAATACTGTTATCGACAATTATTGTTGAATGAAAAGTAGTGCTAGAGGAGGATGTCCCGTTAATGCTGAAGCTGCAGGCGTCATTACTGGAAGATATAGCGTGATTTCAGCCACAAATCGTGTGGCGCCGTAGCTGAACAAAGCCTCAACTTCCGTGCTTGTCAAACTTAAGAACAATATAAAATTCATTCCTGCAGTCAGCACAAATGTGCTGTGCAAATTACACATTAGAAGGAATTCCACTTTACTAACTGCAGTAGTGTCAGTGTCGTCGTAACTGCCGTCTGCTTCACGTCTGCTGTGCAGCGAGCTACCTTAATTTAAGTATTAACTGTATTTTTCTTACTTGTTACTTCTTCTTCCGTGTGTATTTGCTTTTAGGAAGCTTTAATTGTCGGGTGCTATTAATAGTGTTCCATAGATTTCGTGTTTGTTTTGAACACCGTCAGAGAGAGTCCCTTTAGTTAACCATAGTGCCAGTAGTGCTAGAGTTTGTTTTCAATACAGTCCTGAGACAGGTAGTGCTATTTTCATTGTTTTCTACAAGAAGTGGCTAGCAACCACAGTTTAGTCAATAAACAGCCGCCTTTAGTGAATTAGCAGTCTAGTTAAAGGTTGATTAACTCTCCTCAGTAAATTGATTTCTTAGGATGGATAGGATGTGTGACTGCTGTGTACGGACGCAGGAGGAGCTGGCCACTGTTCGCGAACAGCTGAGCGTGTTGATGGCCGCGGTCAGCCGTCTTCAGGCTGCTGCCTCGTAGTGTAGCGGCAGTGGGGAGTCTGGTGCGTCGCAAGGTGCACCCCAGGTGTTACATGCTTCACCCACTGTCCCTGCTGTCGAGACATCTTCGCGGGTACCGGGCGCGGTTGGGCCACCCTCTCCCCAAGGGGAGTGGCGGGTTCAGCGGCGTTTGCGGCGCACGAGGCGGAGGGTCAATGTGGAGGCTGGCCGTGTGGCATCGCCCGCTCTGCCTGCGAGTGGACATGTGGCCGCTCCTTCAGCAAGGTCCGAGCAGGCACACGGGGGGAGGGGTTTATTAGTTATTGGGAGCTCCAACGTTAGGCGGGTGATGGACCCCCTTAGGGAAATAGTGGGAAGGTCGGGGAAAAAGGCCAGTGTTCACTCAGTCTGCTTGCCGGGGGGTCTCATCCGAGATGTGGAGGAGGCCCTACCGGCGGCGATAGAGAGCACTGGGTGCACACGACTGCAAATTGTTGCTCATGTCGGCACCAGTGACCCCTGCCGTCTGGGTTCAGAGGTCATCCTCAGTTCGTACAGGAGGTTGGCGGAATTGGTGAAGGCGGAATGCCTCGCTCGCGGGGTGGAATCAGAGCTAACTATTTGTAGTATCGTTCCCAGAACCGATCGCGGTCCTCTGGTTTGGAGCCGAGTGGAAGGCTTAAACCAGAGGCTCAGACGATTCTGCGGGGATCTGGGGTGCAAATTTCTCGACCTCCGCTATCGGGTGGAGAAATGTAGGGTTCCCCTGAATAGGTCAGGCGTGCACTACACACCGGAAGCGGCTACAAGGGTAGCGGAGTACGTGTGGAGTGCACATGGGGGATTTTTAGGTTAAAGAATTCCCTCTCTAGGCCCGACAAGACGCCTCCTGAGACGCGGCAAGGCAGGAGTAGGCAAAATGCAACAGGGAATAACAATATTAATGTGCTAATAGTAAACTGCAGGAGCGTCTATAGAAAGATCCCAGAACTGCTCTCATTAATAAACGGTCACAACGCCCATATAGTACTAGGGACAGAAAGTTGGCTGAAACCAGACGTAAACAGTAATGAAATCCTAAACTCAGATTGGAATGTATACCGCAGAGACAGGCTGGACAGTGAAGGGGGAGGCGTGTTTATAGCGATAAGAAGTGCAACAGTATCGAAGGAAGTTGACAGAGATCCGAAATGTGAAATGATTTGGGTGAAGGTCACGGTTAAAGCAGGCTCAGACATGGTAATTGGATGTCTCTATAGGCCCCTTGGCTCAGCAGCTGCAGTGGCTGAGCACCTGAAGGTTAATTTGGAAAATATTTCGAGTAGATTTCCCCACCATGTTATAGTTCTGGGTGGAGATTTTAATTTGCCGGGTGTAGACTGGGAGACTCAAACGTTCATAACGGGTGGCAGGGACAAAGAATCTAGTGAAATTTTTTAAAGTGCTTTATCTGAAAACTACCTTGAGCAGTTAAACAGAGAACCGACTCGTGGCGATAACATATTAGACCTTCTGGTGACAAACAGACCCGAACTATTTGAAAAAGTTAACGCAGAACAGGGAATCAGCGTTCATAAAGCGGTTACAGCATCGATGATTTCAGCCGTAAATAGAAATATTAATAAGGGTAGGAAGATTTTTCTGTTTAGAAAAAGTGACAAAAAGCAGATTTCAGAGTACCTGTTGGCTCAACACAAAAGTTTTGTCTCAAGTACAGATAGTGTTGAGGATCAGTGGACAAAGTTCAAAACCATCGTACATTATGCGTTAGATGAGTATATGCCAAGCAAGATCGTAAGAGATGGAAAAGAGCCGCCGTGGTACAACAACCGAGTTAGAAAACTGCTGCGGAAGCAAAGGGAACTTCACATCAAACATAAACATAGCCAAAGCCTTGCAGACAAACAAAAATCACGCGAAGCGAAATGTAGTGTGAGGAGAGCTATGCGAGAGGCGTTCAATGAATTCGAAAGTAAAGTTCTATGTACTGACTTGGCAAAAAATCCTAAGAAATTTTGGTCTTATGTCAAAGCGGTAGGTGGATCAAAACAAAATGTCCAGACACTCTGTGACCAAAATGGTACTGAAACAGAGGATGACAGACTAAAGACCGAAATACTAAATGTCTTTTTCCAAAGTTGTTTCTCAGAGGAAGACTGCACTGTAGTTCCTTCTCTAGATTGTCGCACAAATGACAAAATGGTAGATATCGAAATAAACGACAGATGGATAGAGAAACAATTAAAATCGCTCAAAAGAGGAAAGGCCTCTGGACCTGATGGGATACCAGTTCGATTTTACACAGAGTACGCGAAGGAACTTGCCCCCCTTCTTGCAGCGGTGTACCGTAGGTCTCTAGAAGAGCGTAGCGTTCCAAAGGATTGGAAAAGGGCACAGGTCATCCCCGTTTTCAAGAAGGGACGTCGAACAGATGTGCAGAACTATAGACCTATATCTCTAACGTCGATCAGTTGTAGAATTTTGGAACACGTATTGTGTTCGAGTATAATGACTTTTCTGGAGACTAGAAATCTACTCTGTAGGAATCAGCATGGGTTTCGAAAAAGACGGTCATGTGAAACCCAGCTCGCGCTATTCGTCCACGAGACTCAGAGGGCCATAGACACGGATTCACAGGTAGACGCCGTGTTTCTTGACTTCCGCAAGGCGTTCGATACAGTTCCCCACAGTCGTTTAATGAACAAAGTAAGATCATATGGACTATCAGACCAATTGTGTTATTGGATTGAGGAGTTCCTAGATAACAGGACGCAGCATGTCATTCTCAATGGAGAGAAGTCTTCCGAAGTAAGAGTGATTTCAGGTGTGCAGCAGGGGAGTGTCATAGGACCGTTGCTATTCACAATATACATAAATGACCCGGTGGATGACATCGGAAGTTCACTGAGGCTTTTTGTAGATGATGCTGTGGTGTATCGAGAGGTTGTAACAATGGAAAATTGTACTGAAATGCAGGAGGATCTGCAGCGAATTGACGCATGGTGCAGGGAATGGCAATTGAATCTCAATGTAGACAAGTGTAATGTGCTGCGAATACACAGAAAGATAGATCCTTTATCATTTAGCTACAAAATAGCAGGTCAGCAACTGGAAGCAGTTAATACCATAAATTATCTGGGAGTACGCGTTAGGACTGATTTAAAATGGATTGATCATATAATGTTGATCGTCGGTAAAGCAGATGCCAGACTGAGATTCATTGGAAGAATCCTAAGGAAATGCAATCCGAAAACAAAGGAAGTAGGTTACAGTACGCATGTTCGCCCACTGCTTGAATACTGCTCAGCAGTGTGGGATCCGTACCAGATAGGGTTGATAGAAGATATAGAGAAGATCCAACGGAGATCAGCACGCTTCGTTACAGGATAATTTAGTAATCGCGAAAGCGTTACGGAGATGATAGATAAACTCCAGTGGAAGACTCTGTAGGAGAGACGCTCAGTAGCTCGGTACGGGCTTTTGTTAAAGTTTCGAGAACATACCTTCACCGAAGAGTCAAGCAGTATATTGCTCCCTCCTACGTATATCTCGCGAAGAGACCATGAGGATAAAATCAGAGAGATTAGAGCCCACACAGAGGCATACCGACAATCCTTCTTTCCACGAACAATACGAGACTGGAATAGAAGGGAGAACCGATAGAGGTACTCAAGGTACCCTCCGCCACACACCGTCAGGTGGCTTGCGGAGTATGGATGTAGATGTAGATGTAGATGTAGAGAATAAAGTTTCTTTTACTGAACACCGCCGCGCGGGATTAGCCGAGCTATCTGATGCGCTGCAGTCGTGGACTGTGCGGCTGGTCCCGGCGGAGGGTCGAGTCTTCCTCAGGCATGTGCGTGTGTGTGTATTTGTTCTTATGATAATTTAGGTTAAGTAGTGTGTAAGCTTAGGGACTGATGACCTTAGCAGTTAAGTCCCATAAGATTTACACACACTAAACACCACGTGGTAGCCAACACATTGACAAAGAACTTCCTTTCAAAAACAGAAGGATAATGATAAATCCACAACTGAAATTACCCCTACGATAATTCCTCTTGATGCACTAAAGGCTAAAATAATGACGGTTAAATAGAAACATCTCACACTAAGTAAATTAAAGTACGTCCATCCATAGACTGTCCGAAAAACACGTCCATACTTACCCAGACTCTGTAGCAAAGTGAGTTTGCAGCAAACGATCGGAAACGGCCACTCCCTTGCCCGTATTGGGGATAGCTACGACATCCAGTTGCCGACCTACTCACAACAGTCTCGGATGCTGTGTCAGCGGTGACGCCTTTCTGCCTAAGCTACTACTACTGCCAAACTTCACTAGCAGACAACACATACTGGCTCCACTTAGGAAATTCACATTTACTCATCTCAGTTGCACATACTGGATCAAATTATAGGGAAAGAATGCAAGAAGGGCAGAAGTGTATCAATATCAACGTAAATATCGAGAATAAAATGACCCGCTTTCTTTCCAGAGGCAACAGCCGAACTATACAAGGTGTTCAAGAAATGTTGCGACGAACTTCGAGGGGTTGTAGAGGGTGTCTCGCGGAATAAACAGAGTACAAGAAACCTGTGCAACAGAGTATCTCATGCATAGGAGCAAAAGCATTTCTACCCAGCATCTATTTCTTTCTCCACAGGCGATCGTGGGAATCAGTCGTGATCACTGAATAAGAAACAACAGTGCGAGACGTTCCGTCTATGGTCCGTCAGCGTACAAAGTCACGTTTGCTGTCGAAGTGGTGGCCTAATGGCAGGTGCCGGCCACACTACCCCACAGTACTTTGACCAGTATGATCCTACAGAAAGTGGTGTGTTCCAGCCATACACCAGCTTTCCATATCGCTTACATAGATAGTAGTATGGAAAAAAACTCTTAAACGTGAAATGTATTCGCAGTTGTGAATACGAACAACGTTGTCTTAGGGAATGACGAGAATGAGAGTTGTGCTGGGCGAGAGCTTCAACCAGGATATCCAGCTTAAAGAGAGTGCAGCCTTAACCGCTCTGGCTATCCGCGCACAACCCAGAGGCAGACCGAATGAACAAATCCACATTCCTTTTCAGTTAATTGATTAATAATTAGGTGAGTAGGCAGATGTTGGAATGCCAGATGATGAAGATTTTGGAGAATCCTCTGAGAGCGCAACGGTGAAATGAGAGTTTCCCAGAATTACTGGGACTGAAGCTTTCGTCTCGGTTGAGCAGGTTCTCTGCGTGTTGCTTTCTCACTGCTTGCTTGACGTGCATGCTTTGCCTAACAAGCATGCATATTCGAATGACATACCATCGTTCTTCTTAATAAAACAGCCACTACAATGTTGCGTTTATCCGCTGATACCAGGCAGCGACTTTCGATTGAAATGTCCTGCCTTTTATGGGATTTACGTACAGTGTGTACAAGTAGAGGTTGTGATGCATGAAGGCGTACATACCGAATTAGGGAGTGGCAGTGAGTCAGCACGGTTGCCGAAGTGGTTAAGGCGATTGCTCCCGTAAAGAAGGAAATCTGGGTTCAAATCCTAGTGCAGCATAAATTTTCACTGTCTCATTCTGTTATATAATTGATGCCTGCTCGTATTCACAACTCAGATTACATTTCATGTTTCACGTTAACTTTCAATATTGAATTATTGTAATGTTGAGATTGTAGGGGATTCTATCGTTAATTTCTTTCAAAAGGTTAATTTTATTCTCTCGTTATGGTCAAGCATTAGCTGGCAGCTTTTTCTGCCTATAATTTTCTCGTCCCAATGGTCTGGCAACAGCAAGTCAGCACCGGGATGGGCAAACTCGATGACGCACCTCCCCCGTGTGCTCATAACGCCGCCTAGGTAACGCTGACCAGGCCAATCTTCGGAACTTTCCATGCCGCTCCCGCGGGTTTCACGGCTTCTGACCAGTCAGGTCGGAGGAAGCTGCGTGACCGTGCTGGATGTACGAGGTGCATTCAAGTTCTAAGGCCTCCGATTTTTTTTCTCCGGACTGGAAAGAGATAGAAACATGCGCATTGTTTTAAAATGAGGCCGCGTTCATTGTCAATACATCCCAGAGATGGCAGCACCGTACGGCAGATGGAATTTTACCGCCAGCGGCGAGAATGAGAACTGTTTTAAATACTTAAAATGGCGAAGTTTTCCTTACTCGAACAGCGTGCAATCATTCGTTTTCTGAAATTGCGTGGTGTGAAACCGATTCAAATTCATCGACAGTTGAAGGAGACATGTGGTGATGGAGTTATGGATGTGTCGAAAGGGCGTTCGTGGGTGCGACAGTTTAATGAAGGCAGACCATCGTGTGACAACAAACCGAAACAACCTCGGGCTCGCACAAGCCGGTCTGACGACATGATCGAGAAAGTGGAGAGAATTGTTTTGAGGGATCGCCTCCAGAGTTGGCATTTCTGTGGGTTCTGTGCACACAATCCTGCATCAAATGCGAAAAGTGTCATCCAGGTGGGTGCCACGAATGCTGACGGACGACCACACGGCTGCCCGTGTAGCATGTTGCCAAGCAATGTTGACGCGCAACGACAGCACGAATGGGACTTTCTTTTCGTCGGTTGTGACAATGGATGAGACGTGGATGCCATTTTTCAATCCAGAAACAAAGTGCCAGTCAGCTCAATGGAAGCACACAGATTCACACTCACCAAAAAAATTTCGGGTAACTGCCAGTGCTGAAAAAATGATGGTGTCCATGTTCTGGGACAGCGAGGGCGTAATCCTTACCCATTGCGTTCCAAAGGGCACTACGGTAACAGGTGCATCCTACGAAAATGTTTTGAAGAACAAATTCCTTCCTGCACTGCAATTGAAACGTCCGGGAAGGGCTGCGCGTGTGCTGTTCCACCAAGACAATGCACCCGCACATCGAGCTAACGTTACGCAACAGTTTCTTCGTGATAACAACTTTGAAGTGATTCCTCATGCTCCCTACTCACCTGACCTGGCTCCTAGTGACTTTTGGCTTTTTCCAACAATGAAAGACCGCACATTCACCAGCCGTGCTGCTATTGCCTCAGCGATTTTCCAGTGGTCGAAACAGACTCCTAAAGAAGCCTTCGCCGCTGCCATGGAATCATGGCGTCAGCGTTGTGAAAAATGTGTACGTCTGCAGGGCGATTACATCGAGAAATAACGCCAGTTTCATCGATTTCGGGTGAGTAGTTAATTAGAAAAAAAATCGGAGGCCTTAGAACTTGAATGCACCTCGTACTCTGCGGCCCGTCGGCGAGACGTTCTCTCTCTGCCGCATGCCCTGTACCTGTGAATACCAGCTGCCTCTCCCAGTGCTGCAGTGCCGTGAACTTTGTCTCTGCAGCCACCATGCCATTCGGAATTGTCCGAATGGCAGACATCGCTATTCATTAACTTCGCCCAGGTATGATGCAAACTAAGCATAGGATACCGCTACGCTCTGCCTCACCTGCGCCTCCCTAGGCCTGATTCATGTTGCTCATTTGAATGCATTTTCTGCCAATAAATGGCCTCCTCACAAAAATTGGCCAAATGATTTATTTCCACCCACCACCTTAGCCACTTCAAAGATTCTGCGCATTATTACGCATGTTTGTTATCGCAGGTTTACTGCAAAGATGCAGCTCTGTACCTAGTTATCGACTGCAGTCGATAGGATATCTTTGCGTCAATCCATAAGGTGTTCAAGGAAGAATGCTTTGAGTTCTGGCTTAGAGGACTAGTCATTTCAGAGCCTGCCGCGTGGCGAGTTACGGGTACTGTGTTTGAAGACACAGTTCGTGATCTGGCTAGCTTAACCTACTGTGTTTTGCAGGCTAATGAACTGGCTGACTGCCAGTCGTGTGAAGTTAGCACCCTTTTTTTCAGAAATGTATATTTTTTTCAGAGTTCTTGATAGATATGTAATAGTTCTAGAGTTCTTTGTACAAAATTTCAATAGTTTGCAGAATTTAGCGAAGAAAACAACAATACTCGAAAAAATTTTCGTATCGAAAACATTCTTTGTCAATTTCCACAAAATGTAAATAAGTACGACACTTCTGAGCACAGTTCTGAATAGAGCTCCAAGAGTTCTATCGAAAATCCCAGTAACATTTTTTTGTGCAGCTAATAGTTTACGAGATAATTGCAATTTAAGGAGAAAATCTTTTCACTTACTGTGAAGTTGGCACCCTTTTTTTCAGAAATGTATATTTTTTTCAGAGTTCTTGACAGATATGCCATAGTTCTAGAGTTCTTTGTACAAAATTTCAATAGTTCTGCAGAATTTTTTGAAGAAAACAACAGTATTCGAAAACATTTTCGTATCGAAAACATTCATTGTCAATTTTCGCAAAAATTAAACTCGTACAACAGTTCTGAGGACGGTTCTGAACAGAACCCCAAGAGCTCTATCGAAAGTCCCAGTAACATTTTTCTATGGCTATAATAGTTTATGAGATAAATTGATTTAATGTGGGACACACTTTCTCTACAGAAAATATAAATATATTCGTACAACAGTTCTGATGACAGTTCTGGACACCACGTGAAGAGTTCTATCGAAAGTCCTGGTAGTATTTTTTTATGCAGGTAATAGTTTAAGAGGAAATTGCAACATAATTAAGAACTCTATAAGAGCTCCCACTGTGAAGCTGGCACCCTTTTTTATAAAAATATGTATTTTTTTCAGAGTTCTTGATAGATAAGCCATAGTTCTAGAGTTCTTTGTACAAAATTTCAATAGTTCTGCAGAATTTAGCGAAGAAAACAGCAGCACTAGTAAAAATTGTGGTATCAGAAAGATTTTTTTTCGATTTTTGCAAAAAGTAAATTCGTACAACAGTTCTGAGGACAGTTCTCAACAGAGCCCCAATAGTTCTATCGAAAATACAAATAACATTTTTTTGTGCAGCTAATAGTTTGCGAGATAATTGCAATTTAAGGAGAAAGTCTTTTCACTTACTGTGAAGTTGGCACCCTTTTTTTCAGAAATGTATATGTTTTTCAGAGTTCTTGATAAATATGCCATAGTTCTAGAGTTCTTTGTACAAAATTTCAATAGTTCTGCAGAATTTAACGAAGAAAACAACAACACTCGAAAAAATTTTCGTATAGTAAATATTATTTGTTAATTTTTGCGAAAAGTAAATTCGTACAACAGTTCTGAGGACAGTTCTGAACAGAACCCCAATAGTTCTACCGAATATCCTAATAACAGTTTTTTGTGCAGCTAATAGGTTACGAGATAATTGCAATTTAAGGAGGAAACCTCTTCACTTATTGTGAATTTGGTACCCTTTTTTTCAGAAATGTACATTTTTTTCAGAGTTCTTGATAGAAATGCCATAGTTCTAGAGTTCTTTGTACAAAATTTGAATAGTCCTGCAGAATTTTGTGAAGAAAACAACAAAATTCGAAAAAATTTTCGTATCGAAAACATTCTTTGTCAATTTTCGAAAAAAATAAATTCGTACAACAGTTCTGAACAGAACCCCAAGAGCTCTATCGAAAATCCTAATAACATCTCTTTGTGGCGATGATAGTTTATACGGTAACTGTTTTGATGGAAGACCTACTGTATCCACAGAAAAAAATTAATTCGTGCAACAGTTTTGATGAACAGTTCTGGATAACACCCCAAGACTTCTATCGATAATCATAACAACATTTTTTGTGGTTATAATAGTTTGTAAGATAATTGATTAATTGAGGGGCTCACTTACTCTAAAAAAATTTATGTCTATTCGTATGTTCTGATGACAGCAATGGATAGCAATGTAAGAGCTCTATCGAAAATACTGGTAACATATTCTGTGCAAGTAATTGTTTACGTAGTAACTGCATTTAATAAGGAATGCTTATGAGCATTTCCCGTGAAGTTGGCACCCCTTTTACGAGAAATATACATTTTTTTCATAGTTCTTTATATGTATGTAATAGTTCTAGATTTCCCTGCTCAAAACACGAATAGTTCTGCAGAATTTCGGGTAGGAAACAATAACTGGGCAAAATTTTGGTATAGTAAAAAATTATTTGTCAGTTTGGAAAAAATAAATTTGTATAACACTTCTATTGGCAGTTCTCGATAGCACCCAAAGAGTTGTATTGAAAATGATAAAAACAATTTTGTGGCGATAATAGTTTATACGATAATTGTTTTAATCTGATACTCACTTTCTCTACGAAAACAAAATTCGTAGAATAGTTCTGATGACAGTTCTAAATAGCACCCACAGAGTTCTACCAAAAACTATAATAACATTTTTTGTGACGATGACATTATATGAGATAATTAATGTGAGACTCACTTTTGTCATGTAAAAGTAATAAATTCGTAAAAAAAGTCTGATGGCATTTCTTAATAGGACCCTAAGAGTTCAAGCGAAAACTGTAATAACTTTTTTTGTGGGGATAACAATTAATGAGATAATATCATTTACGAGAGATCCACTTGGTCTACATTATAATAAATTGGCACAACCCTTTTGCTGACAGTTCTGGATAGCACCGAAAGAGTTCTTTTAAAAACCCTCATAACATTTTTATGGTGCCAATAGATTACGAAATAGATTGTGTGTTCACTCTGCAGTGGATGTGCGCCGGTGTGAAACTTACTGGCAGATAAACACTGTGTGCCGGGCCGGGTCTCTAACCCCAGGCTGTGATGAAGGAGCATCGTCACAATATCCTTTCTTCCAGGAGTGCTACTTCTGCAATTTTCGTAGGACAACTTCTGCGAAATTGGGAAAGCAGGACATGAGTTACTGCTAGAAGTACAGCTATGAGGACGGATCGTAAATTCTCACTTTTATTTTGGAATTATGTGAGACATAAACAATGTTACAATGTGCAGTGCGGTACACAAGAAGCTCTTTTATCCGGACTACGTGGGACCGGAAGTAATCCGGATAACCGAAAATCCGGATATATATTCTACTAAATACAAAAAGTCTAAACGTTCAGCACTGTACAAATGCCGGTACACCTTCTTAAGACTGATTGTAGTAACTGTAGGTGGAAGCGTGGGATGTGCACGCTTAGATGATTCAAAGAGAGAAGGCTCGTCAGTGCAAAACAGATGGCTGAGAGGGCAGATACATTCACACACGCCACTAACCAGGTGGTGTCACACATGTCGAGAAGCGCACCAGAGGTACAATGAGCTCTGGTGGAGTGCGGTTGGCGTGGTTACTATGCAACTTACTTGATGGACACCAATACACCGCTATATTAATGTACAATACTTGAGAAACAATGTCATTCAAACACTCTGAGCTCCTTTATCACTCAGTACTAGACTAAATTAGCGGCCTAGTGATAAGCAGCCTATGTACCTCACCTACTACATATCTTCGTTTTATAAGAAAAAAAGAGAAAAATACCAAGGCACACTAAATATGAATCAGGATAAACCGGAAATCCGGATTAGTGAGGACCAAATAAACGAGGTTCTTGTTTACAAATTTCGAACTCCTTGGTAACGTTAATACTTTATTCCCTCAACATAATAACGCCTCTGTCAGTCATGTACTGAATTACTTAGTTCGTTTGTACAATATATTCATTTAAATATACTTACATTTCTATACATTGAAAAGACTTTTGACTCTCACTGTAGTGTAACTCATCAAACTTCCACACTTCCTTTCCAACTAGAACAAATGTTTGCAACAATATTAACGATAGCAATTTCAAATTTATTCGTTACACTCAGCACATGTTTTTATGTATCCTAGCGTCTGGTGATGTTGCCACCTAACTTTCATCCATGAGGGCCCTGGGCATATTTTTAGCTGTTAGTGGGTCCTGGATGACATGAGAGCTCAAAACAATTACAGTTTTACGTAATAAAATTCTTCTGGTTCTTCCTGATTCTAAAAATATACACTTCATGTACAATACCTCGTCATGCTGATGCTTAAATGTCATTTTGTTTAATTTGGGCGCCGCAGTTTCCGTAGAACCTCGTTTATGTAATATCTTTGAAGAACCTGTCGACTGTCGTATGTGCAGGAAAAATGTTTACATGCCTTAAAACAAAATCAGAATGCGTTTCAACAGTAGCAATTTGTTTTAATGGTGGAGTAAAAATGGTTCAAATGGCTCTGAGTGCTATGGGACTTACCTTCTGAGGTAATCAGTCCCCTAGAACTTAGAACTACGTAAACCTAACTAACCTAAGGACATCACACTCATCCATGCCAGAGGCAGGATTCGAACCTGCGACCGAAGCGGTCGTGCGGTTCCAGACTGTAGCGCCTAGAACGGCTGGGCCACTCTGGCCGCCCTGGTGCAGTAAAGATTAAAAACAATGAGCAGAACAGGCATCAAAACTAGGAACAACATGAACATTGTGCTGGTATGGGCGGACAGGCAACATGTCACATAAACTGAAAAAAGCTGCTGAAAGCATGAAAAGGAGGCCAGAATAACAAAGAAAAGAAGTAAAAATAAAGAAATTGAAAAGGACACGAAAGGTATCAACAAGTTTATGGAGCAGGAATGGTTTGCAATGTCGTCATTGAGAAGAGAATGACATACAAATCTTTAGTTTCAGTTTTCTGTAGTCAACGTGTTTGCATACCGAGATACTGTTACCGGTGTCTCATCCACTATTAAAGCTACATAAACAAAGCTATGGATCAATAATAATATAGTGCTTGCCTACACACTGAACCACATTATTCAACAATGGATTAAGTATTTTACGCTGCAGTATCTCATATTATGTTCTTAAATCATTAGGAGAAAAAATTTACTCTTAAAATACATTTTTTTAAAATAATCAAAACATGAAACGTAAATATTACTGGTTTGCTGTTTCAACAATGTAATAATTCAAAGAATAACATTTGTTTTTTATCTTTTATTTGGAATAGCGTTAAGTACAATGAACCTAAAATAACATTTACGTGTATTTCAGTATGTAAGAAAACATCAATATTCACTGCACAGTGTATTCCACAGATTTACAATTTTTTTTCACCTGGATCTCACAATATACCAATTCTTTGATAAAAGTTTCATTCCTGAATCTATTGACAGTCTTGCATTATTAAATTTCAAAGTACCAGTAAAAAACTACAGGCTGTGATGTACAGGTCCCGTTAACAGCTCTTCTTCAGGATACACTAAAACCTAGAAGGAAATACATATGTAGGGAATTCAGTAATAAATAAGCATAGAATTTATGAGGTGTGAAACAACTAAGAAAAATAAGTACAAAAAATATATACGTGAAATTTAGGGCATAAAATGCTCTTATTCTAGTAACCAAAACACGAGGCTATGATACCAGAAACAAAGATACTAAGAATTAACATAAGAGCTGTATTTGTAATATTTAGATACCAACTTTTAGCAATTGCTTACCTTATAAAGCAAAGTTCCTATGTAGGAACTACTTGTTTCATCTTGTCGGTCTTGTAGGTGCCATTTGAAAATTTTCCTGTCATGACATACATGAACAGGTGCGGAGAAATTATCGTTTCTTTTGAAACTTTCTGTACATCTTTATACACGTCATCGTACTGCTTCCAGTAGGTTCCATCGAAGACATATGCCGTGTAGTGTTTGATGGAGATATTAGAATGAATGGCTCCAACGAGAGTGTACTCTTGATTGTTGACTACGATTTCTTTCGTGATCGTTTGCAAAACACATTTCTTCCTTTGATTCGGAGGAAACTGATCTTCAGTTAGTTGACAAATTGTTATACTAGTATCCATCATCAAGTAGCATCCGAATTTCTTTTCTTCGACTGCTTCTCCTTTACATTTCTTGCATTTTAAATAGTCTTTAGAACTCCATTTGTTGCATCTACAGCCTCTTGCATGAAATTATAACCTAGTCTGAAAAGAACATACGTATCAACGGAAGTATAATGTCGTTTCACATAGCGTGAATTTAGGCACGTCAGACACGATATATTTTTGTTGCAAATCGGGATTTCTTTTAATATTTTGTCGTATAATTCCTGCATTCAGAGACAATATTTTTCGAGAGATTACTCCTTTTTTTTTAGGAACGGTATCACATATAAAATATCAAATCTCTGCTTAAAATGCTGGGAGTTTATAATGTTTTTGTCCAAAACATCCAAAGCCAGATCCAAAAATGGATGGCCCACCATTTGAATTTTACTTTTGAAATCATCACTGAGTGATATTGCTTGCATGAATAAGGTCATCAAAGAATCGAAACGGCACGTTCCCTTCAAGTTGTAGGTAGCAGATTTGAATTTGCTTGAGGACCCATTTAGGAAAAGTGGCAAAATAATATCTATGAATTTCTTAGTCGAATTACAGTTTGGGCAATCATCTAAGTAGTTTTTTCTTGCTCTTAGCTCGATGTGACAATGATTTCATTTTGAAGCTTTTTCAGCATTGCACTCTCCTCCATTTTATTGTTACAGGTCTCTCTGTTTTCTTCTGTTTTCGAATCACAGGATGAAATTTCAGTGACATCCCTGGCGAAGTATGATTCTTGATAGTCTTTTGTGGAATGAAATATCTCTTTAGAGTCCAAATTGGGCAGTAAATTATTATCTGAAGAGCGCTGAAAACACACGCTATCACTCTTGACTGTTGTTCTCCGCATTCATAATAAGTGAGCTCGAAGTAGGAGAAAATCTGTATTCAAAACTATTAAAATTTTGTCTAACTCTGTCTCATTGCCGTCTTCGTGTTGGGTCTCACTTCGTAAGGTATTGTTCAGTGTGCTCTCAGAATTATCGAGTATATGATTGCTTTTGGGGTTTGTTATCTTCAGCTTCTTATTTTTTCCTCTCCAGTTTTCTTCTTCATGGTAAGGCAATGATGCTTCAGTTGGTTTGTGCTTCACAGTTTGCTTTGAATCTTCTTTTTCCATCATAAGTAGCGCTAACAGTTTTGTTTCCTCATGCAGCCACTTCAAATGTTGAAAAATGAATTTGTCTACTCGTAAAGGCAGCTTGTCAAAGCCTATTGTCTATAATTGCGCCGTTGGTCACTGGTTATATGTTTGTAATGATCAATACGGTTGGAATCTATGCACAAGTGTTTTATTGTGGCAACAGTAAGAATTATACCAGAAGGAAAGGGCTCCTGAATCAGCTATGTTATACATTGTTGTTTTCTTCGCTAAATTCTGCAGAACTATTGAAATTTAGTACAAAGAACTCTAGAACTATAGCTTATTTATCAAGAACTCTGAAAAAAATATACATTTCTGAAAAAAAGGGTGCAAACTTCACAGAATGTGAAAAGACTTTCTCCTTAAATTGCAATTATCTCGCAAACTATTAGCTGCACAAAAAAAATGTTATTTGTATTTTCGATAGAACTGTTGGGGCTCTGTTGAGAATTATCCTCAGAACTGGTGTACGAATTTAAGTTTTGCAAAAATCGAAAAAAAATCGTTTCGATACCACAATTTTTACGAGTGCTGTTGTTTTCTTCGCTAAATTCTGCAGAACTATTGAAATTTTGTACAAAGAACTCTAGAACTTTGGCTTATCTATCAAGAACTCTGAAAAAAATATATATTTTTGTAAAAAAGGGTGCCAGCTTCACAGTGGGAGCTCTTATAGAGTTCTTAATTACGTTGCAATTTCCTCTTAAACTATTACCTGCATAAAAAAATACTACCAAGATTTTCGATAGAACTCTTCACGTGGCGTCCAGAACTGTCATCAGAACTGTTGTACGAATATATTTATATTTTCTGTAGAGAAAGTGTGTCCCACATTAAATCAATTTATCTCATAAACTATTATAGCCATAGAAAAATGTTATTGGGATTTTCGATAGAGCTCTTGGGGTTCTGTTCAGAACCGTCCTCAGAACTGTTGTACGAGTTTAATTTTTGCGAAAATTGACAATGAATGTTTTCGATACGAAAATGTTTTCGAATATTGTTGTTTTCTTCGCTAAATTCTGCAGAACTATTGAAATTTTGTACAAAGAACTCTAGAACTATGGCATATCTGTCAAGAACTCTGAAAAAAATATACATTTCTGAAAAAAAGGGTGCCAACTTCACAGTAAGTGAAAAGATTTTCTCCTTAAATTGCAATTATCTCGTAAACTATTAGCTGCACAAAAAAATGTTACTGGGATTTTCGATAGAACTCTTGGAGCTCTATTCAGAACTGTGCTCAGAAGTGTCGTACTTATTTACATTTTGCGGAAATTGACAAAGAATGTTTTCGATACGAAAATTTTTTCGAGTATTGTTGTTTTCTTCGCTAAATTCTGCAGAACTATTGAAATTTTGTACAAAGAACTCTAGAACTATTACATATCTATCAAGAACTCTGAAAAAAATATACATTTCTGAAAAAAAGGGTGCCAACTTCACAGTAAGTGGAAAGATTTTCTCCTTAAATTGCAATTATCTCGTAAACTATTAGCTGCACAAAAAAATGTTACTGGGATTTTCGATAGAACTCTTGGAGCTCTATTCAAAACTGTCCTCAGAACTGTCGTACTTATTTACATTTTGCGGAAATTGACAAAGAATGTTTTCGATACGAAAATTTTTTCGAGTATTGTTGTTTTCTTTGCTAAATTCTGCAGAACTATTGAAATTTTGTACAAAGAACTCTAGAACTATTTCATATGAATCAAGAACTCTGAAAAAAATATACATTTCTGAAAAAAAGGGTGCTAACTTCACACGACTCTGACTGCCTGTGGCAATACAGAATGTTAAGATGCAGTTCGACGCTGTGCAAGATGAGCCCACTTGTAACATGAGTTTGCTAATTGTTCACAGAAATCATGTATTTCATATGTAATTATTTTCTTGGTTCACCCATAGCGAAATAGAAGGAGGAGATTTTGTGAAGAGATTAGTTTTCCGCTCTCAGTACAGAATCTATTTGCTATTGCTTCACCTGAATGGGTATTTAATGTCGTCATCCTCACTGTCAAACGTGTAGAGCTTGTTTTGTTCTATTTTCTTCGATGTTGGAAGTGTCTGTACCACATGTCTTCCGATCATTAATGTTCCACTTGCTACTTTCTAGGACGATTGTACGGATTTACATGCAAACGTTCTTTTAAATAAATTTTTCCATGCCATCGCTTTCCTATATAGACGAAATTCTACCGAACTGCTCTTACCAGTTACCAAGCAGTCATTCAGTGCTGAGCGTGCTGTTTGCCTTCAGCAACAATAGAATTTTTTAGGTTTGTTACCACAATTAATATCAGAACTAGAGTCAGCCATTATAAAAAATATGCATGTCGAATGAAATGACACAATTTCAGAGACTTTAGAGGTCTCATACAGATATGGTTTGAGTTGTATATGTCTAGCGACGAGTGAAAATTTGTACCAAGGCCGGGAAACAAACCCGAGTCTCCTGCTTACTAGGTCCGGCAGCCATTAAGCCATTTTTTTATTTTTGTTTTACGTTCGTCGCACTTGTTCGGGGCGGACGTCCTGGGACACCCTTTTCAGTTCGTTGTTGATACATTCATTCAGTTTTTCTTATTATTATTATTATTACAGATGGCAGCTAACTCTCTCTCCAAACACGCTGAGCTACCACGCCGTCTTTGGCCAGTGGTTCACCCAACTGCACAGATCGACATGCCATGCCTCCCTCCTCAAATTCTCACTGTCTCCCCAGTCTAATTTAAATTCCCCCTCATACACGAACAAAATTTCTGATGCTCTTAAAGTGTTTCATTTCATTTGAATAAGTACCTGCAGCTGGGTTTCAGGCTGTACCCACTATTTACGTTCGATGCTGATGTGCTAATCCGCAACATGGAGAGTCTTGACAATTTTGTTCGTGTGTAAGAGGGATTCTAAAGTAGACTGGAGGGCAATGGGTGAAAATCTGGATCTAGGATGGAGGCGTGACAAGTTAATTTGTGCACGTGGGCGAACCAGTGTGCCAAGATGGCATATTGGTTAGCACACTTGCCTCGTAAGCAAGAAATACGGGTTCAGTTCCTGGCGTTGGAACTAATTTTCATCCGCCGCTTCAGTCAATATACTTAAAGTTATCGTTTCTGTGCCTAACACTGCAGTCGCAGCTGACCGGCCCGTAGTTCATCATTCCACCGAAATTGTGACTGATATATTCAAGAACGGCATGGAGATATAAACCATGTTCTTTTACATGTTTGCATGCAAATTGAGCTGCTGTTACGACTACTCTTCTCGTAAATTGTTGCCTTTATGAAGCTTTCCAGAAAGGACATTTTTAATACGTGCAATATCTGGACACTATTACACACGCTATCCGTTCTCAAAACCCAACAGGAATCTTCTGACGTTTAATCATTCTTTTCCTTGTATCGTCAAGAAGGATATCCTCGTTTAGATTGAGGAGATTACCTGACGCTTGTACTTTGAAGAAAGATTTCCCACAAACTTTACATCACTTTCCTCTTCTCTCTTCCTATTCCATCGGATGGTCCGGTGATTTTTCTTGCAAAGGTATCTTGATCTGTTAGAGATGAGTGTAATGTTAACAGACGAAACAACAGAAAAGTAAATTGTTGTCCCCGATGCACGCCCGAAAGCTGATAGAATAATTAATACACAGGAGAACGCCTCAAATCCTGACAAAATATTCTTGGGTGATCAGCCAGCCCAGTGGTGACGTCGTCTTGTCTCGTTTAGATGAGTTTCGTACACATCATCTGCAAGTGAGGTGTCGGGACGCTATGTTCTGCAGTCTATACAGCCTATGGTTCGCGTGACCTCTTTTGTGTGAGGGCCAATAACGCGCATTCGTAAGAGGGAGCCGCGGAACAGGCCGAAATCCTCGTGTGGGTGTCGAGTCCACTTGGCTGTCCAATCCATCTGCAGACGCCATTGATTTCAGAACGTAGCACTTCTGTCGTATTGTCGTAAATGTCGAATCTCACGCTCTACTGAATTAAAATGCGCTACCCCGGTTTATTATGCTTTTGTGCAGATATATCCCAATCGTTCAATCACGAGACCCATAACCCAATGGTGTTGCATAGCTTGGTTTGTTCAGAATCGAAGGTGTGTTCTTCGTTGATTCTGTTCTCTGCCACCGCGGAATCGTCTGCCTTAATCGACGTTTCTAACGTGTTCGTTTCGGTACTGTGTGATGTATCTCTATATCTGTGCGATGTGCTGCACCCCACATTTGCACTCAATGCTGTAAACGCCCGGCTTCTACACTCCTATCCGAGCTTTGGTTGAACCATGTTCAATTTTCTGCACTGAATGGAAACCGGTCTTTACTTGACGTTTCTCCTTATTCTCGAGATACTGTATGTCGGCGGTGCCTCAGCATACGGGCGGAATGCCGTAACTTTCCCTCCTTCTCCTTCTAGAGTCATGATTTAATTACATTATCCAGCTTAGTATCTGCTGAGAGAAAATATTGGTCGTGCACTTGTAGAAGACACCAATCCGGGTTAGGAACTGGTCGCTTTGTTTCAACTGAGCAAAATCTCAGGCATTCTGATTCAGTTTTCCCTCTGGCTGCTAAGTCACTGCCCCTTTCCCCACTCTCACCTGCAGTCAAATGCCCTTGGACAAACAGAGAGTTTCTCAGATCAAAGGTTGGTTCGACAGGCATGAACCTGCCAGAGGTGCCATGTGGTATCCTTTCTCCAGCCATCCATGTCGCTTACCCACACAGTAATGCGGGGACAAGCAGTTTAACGTTAACTGCAAACCACGGTGAGACTTGGAACTTTTCACATAATTCATCATCATCATTATCATCATCATCATCATCTTCTTCTTCTACTTCTACTTTCCTAGAATTTGTCCTGCATGCCGCCAGGGTACAATGTTTAGGACTCTGTCGTTATTTTATCCAATCTCTTGTCTAATTAGGATGCAGGCCTGAGATCTTGAGATCTATGTGCAGCGTGTCAAGTAATGGCTGCCTGTTTTATCCTAAAGGCCGTCTCCTGTTTTAAATTAAAACCAGTCTTTACCACCGTTGCCACGAATTCTCTAAGAACATTCCTGCACCATTGTAGTGAGCTCTCTCTCATCTTATCTGCCACTGGTGCGCCACCACATAACTTACGAACTTCGTCAGTTGTGACATGATCGTGCTGTGTTAATCCTGAACAGGTTTGATCCGCTTGCTTTGTTGAAGACTAGTATTCAGTACCACAAAGTGCTACTCGACGCACTACAGATCGGTATACTGACATGAGCTCATCTGGAAATAGAAATAGTCAACCGCGATGTATCACCAAACTGCTCCCCAACAGAACTGCAAGAAATAGTTTACAGATACTTTTGTAGAAGTTTTTGTGATGTCACAGCTTGTCTGCATGGAAATTCTTGTCTTAACAGAAACTGTTTACAAAAATAGCCCAGAATGGCGCCAAATACATGTCTCCTGATGGTCCTAACGCGGCACCCCGTCCATCATATGTTACCCTTACTGGAAATCGTTAAGCCCTGCTTTCAGCAAACCTCTCCAAAGCAAAAACGTCCTCGCCGCTATGTAGAGGCTCTTACGTCCCGGCACAAAGGATGCCTTGTGAATGAATGGAGCTTTACGATTGGCTCTTATTGAATTTACCAGCCGAATTACTGATGCCGCCGGTGTGGAAGCACCATCCGCCGTTTTTTCTTTCTGCAGACGAGACTTTCAGTGTCAAAAAACTATTTTGTACAGATCACCATATTGCACCAACAATTAAACCCTGAAAAGTGGCCTAAAGATCGTCAAATACATCCCACGTACTCACCGTGCCACAGTGCAACTCCGGGAAAGGAAATTCCCAACGTAAACGCGGCCCATGACCGCAGCCGCAGAAGCACGTGTCAGCCAGAGATGGGCCAGCCTGTCTTGGACAACCCCTTACCCCAGGAGGATCTGAGTGGTAGTAGTAGTAGTAGTAGTAGGTAGTAGTAGTAACAGCGTTCGAACACTGTCAATACTCCCAGCACAAACAATCGTCGTATTGAATCTTCTCAAACTTCCGCAGAGTATACACGCGACACACGTGGTCGGAAGGCAACTCACCACAAACTGGGTATTAGTTCACTATTGACCTGTCCAGGGGGAGCCGCACGCCAAATCATCATAGGTTGAAAGCTTTCTCGGATTCTATGAACCCCTGTACAAATGATGGCATGCTTGCTTGCTTGCTGCTACACTTTCTGCGGCTATCCCCAGAATCACAAGAATAGTTGGACCCAGACACATATTTGTCAGTGTAACTACAATTAAATATTAGGAATTCTGCCACAGCCTGGCACAGAGGAATGTACTGGATATGTCTACGACCGTGGTTCTGAAACGAATTTCAGTATCTATAGTGCACATACATTTCTACCTAAAAAACTTTTTTTTCATTGCCCTTAAACCTATCGATGTGCTGAATCCCTCATGATAGGACACGCCGTAGCGACCACCAGACACTCTCACATACACCGTGAAGACTGTTGTACAAAGGCTGGGTCGGTTGCCCTTGGCACAAAGACGTCACCATTTCGGGTCCGGACCTGCTTGGTTGCTTGCTTTCTACACCAATCTCCCGATTCTAGAATTCCAATGTAATTTGACACGGTTTCTCAGAATATCATACCATTTTTTCGCTATACTTTTCGATATCAAACACATAGCAGTATGATACCGATCGCTTTCACAGTATAATTTCGAAGATACAGACTGAAAATTATTTCTCTAGAAACCCAAAACTTTAGCGAGGTGGAGCGTGCTGTAACCCACTGAGTAAATAGAAACTTATCCCGCATGCTAAGATGTTTGCGTGAAAACTCGAACACAATAGAGGAAACTGATGTTTCCACTTGTAGATACTGATGTCGGTGATATTTTGATTCCAAATCAACTTTATAATTTTCAGAGTCAACTAATGTGCGTCTCATGTCTAGAGTACCAGCAGACATGTATACCATCTGTCTTTCACCTGCTAGATTTGCACACCACAATCGATGTACTCTCAACTAAATAAAGACGGGAAATGTGAAGAAGCAGTCAACTGGACAATTTACATGGGAGGGAAGAGTGGTCCAGCTCAAACACGTGTCCATATTGAATATTCTCAAATTTCCGCGTGTCCCGAAAGCTGTCCAACACACACTAAGTGTTAGTTCGTTATTCGGCCGTCTAGAGGTCGACACATTCCTGCATCCCAACAGGCCTCTCAATTCGAACAGCTAATACCTTAGCCGAACACGTGAATCATTCCCGCTACAGGCACCCCTAGACAGAATTATCCTAGGAAACCAGTCACAAACATATTTGCACACTATACTTACAATTAAATGTTACAATCACAGTATATAAGAAACTATCAGTCTCGATTGCGGTAATGAAACCAACCTTTACCTAGGTTTCAGTCCAAATAATTGAGCCTTCTTCAGAAGATATACCTGAATCTATAATTTATCTAAGAGATCATGGCCTAGAAATAATAGGCTGGATAGGCGTAGTATTCAGGCTGTTTTATTTCTCCAGCTGTTCAGAGAGTTATTATTTAATTCCAGTTTGCTGCTTTTACTGACGGTATCTGTATCAAAATTATTGCCTCGAGGGTAAATTTGTACCTGTTTGGAAACCTGGTAACCAGTCGTTTGGTAAAATTTTCTATCACAATTGTTGTTTGAATTAACTGTTTACATCAATAAAACTTTGTGTTAATAAAATCCGAATGAAGTTCTCCCTTCTCCAGTACTTCCACTTAGTCATTTATGGGCAGTTTATGAGGGCTGATGTATCCTCTTATAACTGCAGTTACTCGGATAATGTTGAGACACTAATGAAAATTTTTTTTTTCTGATTGTGAGACTACCATGATGCACTCTAAACGTGATTTCATTCTCTTTGTACGTACCTTGAAGATTTTGATATCATATTTGTGGTAGAAGCCACTGGTTGTGTGTGTATCGTTTCCTCAGCTTTTGAAAAGATGTAAGTAATCAGATATGCCCAGATTTTGAATGCAAGCGTATTGTATGACTGTGAACTTTCGTCTCTCAATAAGTGTTTCGGGTTTCTGCCATCCTTCGAGCAAGTACAGTGCTTTTACAGATCTTGGCTTGCCATAACTACAAGATTGTTCTTAAAGCTACAAATGACACACTACTCGTTACCAGTCCGGTTTGTTAGCAAGTTATATGACAGCTGAATTTCCAAGCTATATGAAAGTTTTAATACGTCTTTTCCTATGTTGTCATAGCAACTACTTGTCACCATCTACAGTTCAACATCAGCAAAATCTGCCTGAATTAACCCAACTAAACGTGACTCAACAACCACAGAGTAAAATTCTTCGACCAGCATAACGCAGTTGTTCGTCTAACAGTTTTGTATTCGAAACTGAAAATGAAACTGCCTAATTACTACAGGATCGGTATCACCCTTCGTTTGCCAGTAATATTATTACAAGTTCGTTCAAAATTTTGGAAAGCGTAGGGACACAAATAATGTTACCTTTATCCAGTAAAAATGTAGATTAAACTCTTTCATTTTATTTACACTGTTGGTTGCATGTTGCTATGAGAACCATAGATGAAATACTACTGCCGTGCAGCAACGTGCATAAATTTTTGAGTGTAGAACGTATATTCAGTCTCATTCAAATATTATTTTTCGTTATTTCCTGTCAGTGATAATTTTTCGGATAGTCAAAACTCGTACTTTTCAATCACGACTGCTTGTAGCTTTTTACTTCAACGATGATGAGAGCACTTGCCCAAGGAAGGTAAAAGTCCCGAGTTTGATTCTTGGCCAGGCACAAGTTTTACTGTGCCAGGAAGTTTCAAGATGAAACTACTCTTTTGTAAATTCATTTCATCAACAACCTTGGGAAGGTTTCCATGATATTTGCAATTTCACATTTTATTAGGGTTTTTGTACTCCTCAAGTGCTACTCGAACGGACATACAGCAAAATATTTTGGGTAAAGTAGGTTTGGGTATTGGGTCGTGTCATTGTAAACTACTAAAATTACTGCCAACGTTTCGACCGAATTTCTACTGTCTTCTTCGGGGGACAGTCGAAACGTCTGCAACTTAGTAGTTCCAGAGGTTTACAGTGACATGGTTAAGCACCCAAAATTATCTTATCCAAAGTGACACTGGCCGTGGAAGCCTAAAAACTTATATCATGCAAAATAATTCAAGTATCTTCGATAAATTCGTCACAGAAACTAATTTTACCTTCTGCACATGTGAGCCACTGTCATTGTTACGTGGCAGTTTAACCCCAAAACTGTCACGCAACATATTTTATAATGCAATGTGCATATTGCAATGGTCTGTGTAGTCAATCCTTTAAGAATCCATTTTAACTGCAGTCAGTATTCATTATTGCCAATGGTTGCTCAGCCAATTGATTATTATCTTCCTTCCTTCTTATTGCGGTGGAGGGACCCTGTTCTTTTTTGCGACCTTGAAACCTTTGTATCTGGTTTCTGCAACACAGAAGTAGGGGAAGTACGGGTCATGAATATCTTCACGGATTAAAGCTGTCTGCTCGAGCAGGTAGGAGAAGCAGAATTGGCTACGTGTCACTTCAGCACAGCAGGTGATTGCTGTAAAACTTCATTGTACAAGATGCTAGAAGAATAATATGTGAGCCAGGTGTAGTGACCTGTAAAGGGGAAACATAAGACTAAAAATTGTTTAAAAACATGTTTGTTTAAAATGCTATTTCAAAAAAATTATATTCGAGTACAATTCCTCAAACACGGCTTAGTTTTTGTAATTTGGTGAAGAAATGGAGGAACGAGAAAACACCAATCGTTAGCCACCTTGTAAGGCTCTGGAAATAACGTTTCCAGGTTACTATGGTTGGAGCAACACACTGTCGAGGTTATGCAGGATCCCTAAGATTAAGAAGTCATTCACTAAATGCTGATCAGTAAATGGCAGTCCACTGCCGGTGGTAAGTGAAGTGAAATTATATCTCAGAATTCAAGAATTATTATTGCGTTCAAGGAGCTGAGTGCTGAAGCTCTTTTGGGGAGGGAACAGGGTGTGTGTTGAATGGGTAGTACGTTTAAGGTTTAAACCTGATCGAAAGTTTATGGTGCATCAAAGAAAGAGTCTTATGGCAGGATGGAGGGTGAGTTTGATGTCTCTCACTCTGACAGGAAGCAGGCACGGACGGGCACCGTTAGACATCTTAGGGCATTATTCGGTGGTGCCCACAGATAGACTGCAGTATCGAATCCAACTCACCGATCAAACCCCGGTCAGCGAGACACCCTATCGTTTGTCACCACCCAAGATGAGATAAACGTGCGAAATCATATTCAATCCACACAGTTCAAAAACACAACTCAGAATCTTCAGATAAATTTTAAACATTTTACAACATCTTATTTGCTACTTCTTATACAAATAATTCTGAAGTACAATATCCTATGGTGTGTGAGTGCAACATACAGGTAGTCCGGCTATACACTTATAGTTCGTGATACAGACTCATCCACAGTGATTCTATACAAAGCAAATTTGCAACTCATTATTTCATTTTTTATTTCTCAAAATTCGGTGCAGCGAGAATTTCATCTTCCGGCAATCTTCTTTGTCCTTGTAACCGTCGACCATGAGGCAAATATGTTCATTGGCTGCAATGGCTAACTGGGAGGCCGGAGGTTGCCGTTGCCGCCAACACCTTTCTGCGTCGTTCATGAAACAAAAACAAAAACAAAAATCGTGTGCAGTTCACTGGTAAAGAACATGTTAAATAACAACAAAACTTACTAGCTAAAATATTCGCAATCTTTACGAACCATATATGTCGCTGGCAAGGAAGATGATCACCTCACGAAAGCTGCTTGTCCCATTTCAAACATTAATAAGTATAGTTAAGGAAAGGGTAGTCTTGGTGCGAAAGTAACAAGACGTGCCTAATGGTAATTCTTTTGTACTTCATTACACAAGACTCTCTGCATTTGATGATGTTGACTGGAATATGCCTTCTGAGCTTCTAAGAGAATCTCCAATGAAATACAACGATTGAAAGGTTATCAACAACTTATGAGACTGAATTAATATCAAAAGATTTGAAGCGGGCGCATTAGTTGTTCAAGGGAGTTAGAGAGGATATAACTCGTGTTATTAAACCTTTACATAAAGCAAGAAGTAAAGGAAACTAAGGGGAAATTTGGAAAGGAAATTAAAGTTTACACAAACTTTATAGTTTGCAGGTGACATTGTAGTTCGTTTAGAGATGCCAATGTACATGGAAGATCAGGTGAAGGGAATGGGTAGTGACTACGAAAGAGGTTATAAGATGAACACAAGAAAGTCAGGAAATGTTGAGGAATTAGTATAGGAACTGAGAATGAAGTAGGCTAATGTTGCTATTTGGGCAGTAAAACAGCTGGAAAGTAAAGAGGATTTAAATTCATACTTCGAATAGGTAGAACAGTTTTCCGAAAAGGTAAAATTAATTATGTGTTTAAGTGTGACCAAGGACACAGTGTTCTCAGAAAGTACTTGTCTGAAGTGTAATTTTGAATGGAACTGATGCGCAGACAATGAACTGCACAGACAGGAAGAGAAAAGAAGCTTCTGATACGTAGTGCTACAGAAGATGAGTCTTTCATCATATTCCTTCATAATCAACCGCATTGCAATATTTCAAGAAAAGTTGTTACTGAATTCCGAAGCAACAACTGAAAAATATATTTTGCTTCTTTAACTGGTCATATATGTACTTGGGAAGGGTATAAATATATTAGAATGTGTGAGGTATTTAGCTGTACTTAGTCTTAAGAACCACATTAGTAAATGAATGAGTCTGCAAGAATCCAAAACCACAGCCTGAATGAGGAAAATTCGGTGAAAGACTCTGAAAACGCAAGCGGAGAGACGTCTGACTTTTTGTGCCACAGCGTGCGTTAGTCGTTTTAGGTGACCTTTCGCAAATAAGACGCATCGAGGCACAATTGACGTCCAGAAAATGCCTGAACAGGAGCACATGGTATCCAAGAGCTTCGGTGACTACCATAAGAGATTACTGAACAATACAGGCACACATGGATATTATCACCGTGCCGAAGAACCTCTATTACTTTTGGTCAATGGTTTTAAGGCACAAAAAGCCATGTTTACCGGATTTCGTCTGTATGCAATAAATGTGTGAAAAAATGGGACGACAGGATACGAGGCCAAAAACCTGCAACCGAAAGGAAAGGCTGGTATTTTTATAAATATTTTACTTAAACTACATTTCACCCAAATGCTCAAAAAAAATCTCCCATCTGTTAGACACAAAAAACACGTGGATTTCGAACGGAATGCTCGCGAAAATTATACACGATATCGTCTTACCGTACTTTTTCTTTCCCAAATGCAAATGTTTCTAAATATTTTTGAATGAAAACACGCTAGATTGCGAAATACTTTCTTCAGCACACGTGAAGTTCAATAAATTTGTATTATGTATTATATTAATCTTTCATATGATGATTGATATTGAAAAGAATGAAAATCTCTATTTCTTGCATATACAGTTGCTCTTTTCCATGCTAACTTCAAGTACTTGTGAGGAAACATACAGGTTGTTTATTAAATTTAACATTTTTATTCAACATCTACAGATTTTGATAGTAAATGTGGTAAGGGTAAATATGATTTTTGCATGAAACATGTTTTTTATCAGTGAATCAGAAAATATATATACAATATTACAACAGTGTTAATAGCATTAGTTGTTACTTTCATCATCCATTATCAGTTCGTGCTAGTCCACGTATCAAAGGGAAAGGTGTGACCTCTTCCGATCATGTGACTTCTGATCATTAATGAACCTTACTCCAGCTTAAGAAATACAACTAGTACTTGAAAGCCTCTTCTAATTAACAGAATTAACGACACATCACATTCTTGTTCGTACTATCATTCACACAAGCATAGTCTTCACACCGCCTATTTCTTGATGGAACAGGTTCATTTAATATTCCCTTTCAAAGCTTCTATTTTGTCAGTTCAAATTTAAGTATTTAATAGCCTAATGCAAAATATCAGACGTTAGAATACCTTGGAGTGTACTTCGCATGGATGGTCAGTTACTTCTTGCCCTTTCACAAATCGGTAGTTCAGAAAACCAGTTTATAATCGACCGCAGAGTGTTTAAAAAGAAAATGTTGTATATTCTGATCATTTGTATTTATTGCATTGTACATAAAAATTAAAAAATCTTAAAAACAACATATTCTACGTGATTTATAATAAAAATGAAACTTGTCTTCTAACAAAGTTCCAAGGGACACTCCAGATTTGTACGTATATCCAGTTCCCATAGGCCTACACATTTGGCAATTGCGAAGCATTGGCGGATTCGCTAGGGTTTCATAAACTACCTCCCCAACGTCCATTTTGCAGTCCACTCTATCTTCTATTATTTATTGGAATCGATTATTGTACTCCCCTTGTCCCTTTATAGTTCATTCGTCTTGCTACCTCCATTTCATTTTCATCTGGTATAATTATGTCTTTCATTTCTTGGAAAGCAACCGTCAGCTTTTTAATTATTTTTGGAAAGTCTTAATTACATACGACTAAAACTGCTCGAACACATATCTTTAATACTCTCTGTTTCGGCCGTAGAGGAAGCTTGGCTGGAAAATTCTACAAACTTTACAAGCAGCATACTAGGCCAGTTTTACTCTCCTCTTTATTGGTTTTGTTGTTCATCTAGTCGTTCAGTTCCCAAAAATATTAAAACCCTTCGAGGGTTCCTCCAAATTCATTGTTAATTCAAACAACGTCCTTCCTAAGTGTCGACTAGACGTTACCTTAGCCCTTTTGAACAGGGCAATTCAAAATGAACATAGCGATCAGACACGAGTGTACAATTTATTTCGAACTGGACTGTAGTTTGAAGTGAACAACGTTATGTATAAATGTGTTATTCTCGTGGGTCACTATGTGGTACTTTCAGTTCTTATTTAATTAATAGATGTTGCCATAAATTGCCTCACTGTGTACTAACATTACTGTAATTCGGACGGCATGCTAAATCTCCTTTATGGATCTATAAGTTACTTTACATTCTGACACTTTCTAAACCGGTGTGCGGCTGCTCTTCAAAACACATCTCACACGGAGTTGACTGCTTCCGTAACGTATATTTCATGTAATTTACTGTTGAACTAACACAAATTATCAATCATAAACGTGTAACTCTTCAGGCTTTCCCGGCGATCTAATGACATCTTGGGTTGTCGGGTGTTCTGCCGGATATCAGCGTCGTACTTACACGATATTTCGGTCACGTAGCTCGTGACCTTCATCAGGTGCGACCTGAGACTGATATCCGGCAGAACACCCGACAACCCAAGATGTAATCATAAACGTACTGAATCGTTGACTTTAGTTTCGAAGAATTAGTTTTTCAGTTTCGTGATTACAATTGCGGCCCATCTCTATTATATTGGCGCATATTTCCCGTTCTGACTAGATCGAAATGTACGGCTGTTTTTGCTTTCAACTGATCTAAGCTTGTGTTAGTTCCACCGTTAATTATTTCACCGCATAAAGAAGGCTAAGGAAAAAAATACGTGACCCTTTAGTAAGAAGTTTTTCTTTCCAAAAAATTGCAACATACCCGTTGCCCACCGACAGTTATTGAACAATTGCAGAGAGAGTATTATTTTAATTTTTGGAACATGGCTGTGATCAGCAACTATAATTAATTACAATGCCACAAATTTCCAGCCAACAGGTTGCAAATAGAATTTAGAATTCCTTAACTAGTTTTCAACGCCAACTAGGGGCGCCTTCTTCAGAAGAAACTGTTACCTTACATGTGGTTAAAAGGAAATTTGAGTGGCATTGCTCTAGTCAAAACATTAAAACAACAATTAAAACATTTTCCACCTGAATACCGAACAGGTATATTCAAAATGTTAAAACAATGTATAAATATGCCACTAAGTGCACTACTGTGGTATAGGACTCGTTAACTGTGGTTTTAATGTTTTGACTACAGTGATGTAGCTCAAATTTCCTTTTAAGCACATGTAAGGTAACAGTTTATTCTGAAGAAGGCACCTCTGGTTGGCGTTGAAAACTAGTTAAAGAAATTTAAATTCTATTTGCAACCGGTTGCCTGAAAATTTGTGACATTGTGAGAATATTATTTGACTGGCCTAAGTGTGGAGGTTTTCAACGACATCTTAGATTCTGGTGCATCAGCATGGTTTGTAAACGCTCCCCGGTAATTAATAAAGGGATTCACCAACCTACTTAAAAAAAACTGACTGTCAAAGGTGTCACCAGCTGCATTATCAAAGTTTTCACGCAGGCGGAGGACTTGTCGAAACTAGCGTCTCTGTACGACTTCGGCTGACGTACGTGTTTCTGCTTATCACCACCCAAGCCACGGTTTGATGTTAGATACACAGATAACAGGCGACACGAAATGAAGTTCCGTACGTATCGCATATGCGATCTGTTGTCTGAGCTACCGATAAGCATTCAATATATGCTGTCTGTTGTTTCGCAGCTGCTGATCAGAACGCTCCACAAATCTGAGCTATTGTCTCTGATTTTCAGTAAACATTTATTGCTATCACCCTCGAAGCGAAGTATCATCTCCCACTGCCCTTTCCGGAGGCAGACTGCTAGACAGGAAAGCGAGCTGCAGTTGAATGGAGTTCATGCGCCTCGTTTGACGGGAGAGGCTTTCATTTTTGCACTTTCATGTAGGGAACTTTAAGCGTGGCATCCCATTTCCGCTTCTATGGAGAATATGAATGCATTTATGATAATATTCAGGTCGTTGATTGGCACATGGACGAAAGAACAATTTTATGGCTGAAGAGGAACGTGCGAATTTCATAAATATAGCATTATTATTTCACGCTGTCGGTCCTGTTTCCATCCATAAAGCAATTTATGTCATCTTCCTTTTCATTTAATATACTCGCATCTGACTGATTCAGAAGCCAGAGTAGCAAGCAACCTGTCATGAATTGTTTTACATGCGGAAGAGGCCATTTGTTATTCAAGTATCAGAGAAACAGGGATAAAGTTGAGCATAAAAGTGCTCGAATTTAGTCATATAAGTAAAAGAGGAATAACAGGCACGTGTTTCACTGCAGTAAACCAAAGTTTCGAAGCGGCGTGGACTGGTTAGTGTATTATTTTATCACATTGACAATACATCTAGTCGTCATCTTCTGGGTTTGATCTCGATTGGTGGTGGAGGACTGACGTAGAGTATTAATTTTCATGACGAAATATATATGCATACCAATACTCTATAGGTACAGTCTATGGACAAGGAAGAGCCCTATAGAAAGACACAGGAAGGGCTGGTGAAGGCTATGGTACAAAGTAGTGGATTCCTCTTACTCTTTCAATGCCCGATGTTATTTTAGCAGGGACAGCGCCGGATCCTGCAGCACGTGCGGGTCAAATTACCACTAGTGAGGGTGTAGAGAGTCTCTTTATTAACATCGGCAGACAATGGGGATCAGTAATTAGTATCGAGATATTATAGCAGGTTTACATCGAAACTGTGTAATCAGGTAGGAACCTATGCTCGTTGCATTTATCCTTAATATTGTGCGAAGCTTTAGCAGTATGGGATTTACCGCAATGAGCACTCACGTTTCGCCAAGACTGTTACGTCTGTACGTGGGTGCTCCAGTAACAGTCATCATTACCTCCCGCGGGCAACGAGCAAAGGCCCTGTCTAACTACTGCAAATTTACAGCGCCAATCGGCAGCCTCGGACACAACTGTAAGATCAGTGCATTTCCTATAATACAGGGTCCACCTGGATTTTAGTTCTGTCCTACAAATTCTAGCTGTCGATATCTGTACATAATGCGCATTTGCAGTGTGAAATAAAAAGAACATATCTAGAAAAGATAAATAGAAAATAGAATTTCGTATTTTAGGAGACTGTTATTTGCCTCGTCAGTCTTATGACTGACTCGATGCGGAGCATAACGTCTTCTCATGTGCCGACCTTTTCATCTCTGGCCATCCTTATATCCCTATCAAGTACAATGGAACAACTCCCTCTCTGGAGCGATTACCTTCATTAAAACCACACTTATCGTTATCTAAAAGATCCTCAGTTTTCTTATCCACTCGTCTTTATGTAACTCTTCTTAGCAACTTGCCCCCCTTCCAACAGCCGTGTACAACAAGTCTCTAGAGGAACGGAAGGTTCCAAATGATTGGAAAAGAGCACAGGTAGTTCCAGTTTTGAAGAAAGATCATTGAGCAGATGTGCAAAACTATAGGCCTATATCTCTGATATCGATCTGTTGTAGAATTTTACAACATGTTTTCTTTGCTCGCGCATCATGTCATTTCTGGAAACCCAGAAACTACTCTGTAGGAATCAATGTGGATTCCGGAAACAGCAATCGTGTGAGACCCAATTCGCTTTATTTGTTCATGAGACCTATAAAATATTAGATACAGGCTCCCAGGTAGATGCCATTTTCCTTGACTTCCGGAAGGCGTTCGATACAGTTCCGCACTGTCGCCTGATAAACAAAGTAAGAGCCTACGGAGTATCAGACCAGCTGTGTGGCTGGATTGAAGAGTTTTTAGCAAAAAGAATACAGCACGTTGTTCTCAATGGAGAGACGTTGAAGTAACCTCTGGCGTGCCACAGGGGAGTGTTATGGGACCATTGCTTTTCACAATATATATAAAAGACCTGGTAGATAGTGTCGGAAGTTCCATGCCGGTTTTCGCGGATGATGCTGTAATATATAGAGAAGTTGCAGCATTAGAAAATTGCAGCGAAATGCAGGAAGATCTGCAGCGGATAGGCACTTGGTGCAGGGAGTGTCAACTGATCCTTAACATAGACAAATGTAATGTATTGCGAATACGTAGAAAGAAGAATCCTTTATTGTATGATTATATGATAGCGGAACAAACACTGGTAGCAGTTGTGGTGTCACCGCCAGACACCACACTTGCTAGGTGGTAGCTTTAAATCGGTCGCGGTCCATTAGTACATGTCGGACCCGCGTGTCGCCACAGTCAGTATTTGCAGACCTAGCGCCACCACATGGCAGGTCTAGAGAGACGGACTAGCACTCACCCCAGTTGTACGACGACTTTGCTAGCGACTACACTGACGAAGCCTTTCTCTCATTTGCCGAGAGACAGTTAGAATAGCCTTCAGCTAAGTCCATGACTACGACCTAGCAAGGCGCCATTAACCATATCTGGAGAGAGTCTCACTTGTATAACCAAGAGCGATGTACCACAATGCTGGAATAAAAGTTAAGTATAACCTCAGCTACGGACTTTTCTTTAGTGCATTCATAACGTATCCTGGTCCAGACTTCACGCCCGTCTGCGTTAGATAGCGTGCATTTCGGCCTCCTCTATCTACAAGGTGTTGGCACATTTGCCAACAAATCATTGGCGACGAAGAAAACGTGTTCTTTATACTTGCTTAAATTACTTGTGTCATGGCTTCGCCACATTCTCCAGATGTACTGTCCGAATTTCATCGCTTGCAGAATCAGCAGACGCAGGCGTTATTGGATGCCCTTGGACAGCTCGTCCAGGGTCAACGTGCGCTGCAAAACGATGCGGCCGCCGCCGCTTCATCGCTACCGCAGCCACAACACGCAGTTGCACCCCGTTTCGTCATTTTCGTCCCGACGACGAAAGCTGGACGGAGTGGTCACGCCAATTTGGGTTCCATCTCGCCGCCTACAGAATTCAAGGTAATGAGCGGCAGCCGTTTTTGCTTTCGTGTGTAGGTGTGTCCACCTACTGTGTGATAGTGAAATTGTTTTCCCGACACGACGTAGCAACTCTGTCATAAGAAGAAATTTTGTCTGCTTTAGATGCCTATTTCAAAGAAACAGTAAATGTCGTTGCAAAAAGGTATACGTTCTTTCGTACAAAACGTACGGCCGGTCAAACTAATTGGGAGTGGGTTGCAACTTTGCAAGGCCTTACTAGGGATTGTGCTTTTGAATGTGACTGTGGACTCCCTTATTCAGATACTATGGTGCGTGATGCAATTGCACAGAACGTTTCTGATGTTCGCATACGGGAACAGATTTTGAAACTAGTCAATCCCTCCCTTCAACAAGTGATAGACATATTGGATAAGCAAGACACGCTTGACTTTGCTCAGGAATCATTTGCAACTTCGCCAGCTGTGTGTCGCATTAACCGGCCCGCCGGGCGCGCTGCACGGGCCTCTAAACAGCCTTCGCTCACGTCCGCACCGCCTCGTGTGCCGCGAAAGCCAGCCAATGCAGTGCTGAAATCATGCCCGCGGTGTGCAACTAGACATTCGCGTGAAAATTGCCCGTCACGCCAAGCTATTTGCTTTTTCTGTAATAAGAAAGGACATGTTCAAAGTGTTTGCCAGAAAAAGCTTAGATCGGACACTACCAACCATTCCAGGCCCTTTGCTTCGCGCCGGAATCGAACCAAGGACACTCAGGCTCGTGAACCTTCGCCCATGGACATTCATGTAGTTAATGCCACTCCGCCCAGTGTTCCTCTCTCTAACAGTGACTGTGTTCGTCCCACAAAAAGTGTGCGTCGACGTCGACGGAAATCCCGTCACGTCGCATGTGATTCTGTACCAGTGTCTGTTCAAGTTGCACAAAACAGTCGCTCTTGTCGTCAGCAGGACAATAAACTTTTTGTAGATTTGGACTTTGCCGGACGAGTGATACCGTTCCAGCTCGATACCGGAGCTGCAGTTTCATTGCTCAATCACGCCACGTACAAACAACTGGGCGCACCTCCTTTGCGTGCCGCAAATGTTCAGTTACATAGTTATTCAGGACAGCATATCCCTGTGTTAGGACAGTGCAGCCTTCTTGCAACATACAAGGGACAAACAAAACTTGTGTCATTTTACGTTCTTCGTTCTTCTGCTGCAGTGAACTTGTTTGGTTTAGATTTATTTCAATTGTTTAACTTGTCAATAGTCAATCAGGTCCTATCAGTGAACCAGACTGTGTCTTCAGCCAGTGTTTCTCGTCTATGTGAGGAATTTGCAGACATTTTTGCACTGGGCCTTGATTGCGCTAAGAACTATGAAGCACATTTGGAACTGAAAGTAAACGCGCAACCGAAATTTTTCAGAGCACGCAATGTTCCCCACGCATTGCGTGATGAGGTCGCAAGAACATTACACAATTTAGATTCACAAGGTGTAATTGAACGTGTGCAGGCTTCTCTCTGGGCCTCACCCTTAGTAATTTTGCAAAAATCTTCCGGAAAATTTAGACTTTGCGTGGACTTCAAGGCCACAGTGAATCCACAACTCGTGACTGCTACTTTTCCTTTGCCCCGACCGGAAGATCTTTTTGACAAACTGTGCCCGGGAAAATAATTTTCAAAGTTGGACCTCGCAGATGCGTACTTGCAAATACCGGTGGACACAGAATCCCAGTGCGTATTGGTGGTTAACACGCATCTTGGATTGTACAGATTCAAAAGACTGCCATTCGGGTGTTCATCCGCCCCTGCATTGTTTCAGCAATATTTACAAACTATTTGTGCGTCGGTCCCTACTGCAGCAAACTATCTGGACGATATAGTGATCTCCGGAAAGACAGAAGAAGAACATCTTGCAAACCTACGAACATTATTTCAGGTCTTGCGACAAAATGGTCTTCGCTTGAGGAAGGACAAATGTGTGTTTTTTGCTCGTGACTTGCCATATCTGGGACATGTCCTTAATGCCCAAGGCATACATCCAAGTCCAGAGCACCTCCGTGCCATACAGGAGTTGCCTTCGCCGCAGACTTTGAAGCAGCTACAGAGTGTGTTGGGAAAAATTAACTATTATAATAAATATATTCCGAATGCCTCTTCTATTTCAGCCCCACTTCATCGCTTACGCCGTAAAGGTGTTCCGTTCGTCTGGTCGACGGAATGCGAACGCGCCTTTCGCCAATTGAAATCGGCGTTGCTTTCAAATACTTGCCTTACGCCATTGGATCCCCAGAAACCCCTTTTGTTGATGGTAGATGCATCGGATTTCGGGATCGGTGCTGTGCTTGCGCACAAAGTTGGTTCGCATGATCGCCCTATTGCCTTTGCGTCCAAATTGCTCTCGTCAGCGCAAAGAAATTATTCCCAGGTAGAGAAAGAAGCTTTGGCTCTCGTGTTTGGTGTTACAAAGTTTCACGATTTCTTGTATGGTCGTCACTTTACCATCATCACAGACCACAAACCTTTGACATCGCTTTTTCATCCGAACAAGCCTGTACCTCCACGTACAGCGCAGAAATTCATTCGCTGGTCTATATTCCTCTCGCAGTACCGCTACGATATCTTGTATCGGTCCACTGCTAAGCACGGAAACGCCGATGTGTTGTCCCGTTTGCCTGTTGCTGAGGATAAAGCATTCGATTCTTCCGAACTTGCTTGCATGTGTAAGTAGGCTGTTTAGATTTTTATATTGGTAATGCCACGTAGCGCTCTGTATGAAAATCACTGGCTGTGCTGTGTGCAGCCTGTGGCTAGTTTGCACTGTTGTCTGCCATTGTAGTGTTGGGCAGCGGCAGCTGGATGTGAACAGCGCGTAGCGTTGCACAGTTGGGGGTGAGCCGCCAGGAGTGGTGGATGTGGGGAGAGAGATGGCGAAGTTTTGAAACTGAACTGCTATATATATTATGACTATTAAGGTAAATACATTGTTTGTTCTCTATTAAAATCTTTCATTTGATAACTATCCCTATCAGTAGTTAGTGCCTTCAGTAGTTTGAATCTTCTATTTAGCTCTTTGCTGACCCACCAATACCACAATCTCTACCAGGACTACAGTGGGTCTGCTCTGTGATGACCTACCTACCAATCTTCTTCAAAACGTCGAATGACTCTGCTGTGGGTTTGCTCTGTTGTGGCCCATTACCTGTCAGCATGTCAAGAGTCAGCACTGTCTTTCCGTTGGAAGGACACCACTACTTCTTCAAGACTGCATGGAAATCCACTACTTCTGTGTGCAATTTTTTTACTAATGAGACTTTGTAAAAAAAAAACTATAATTACTATTATGATGAATGATCAGGACTATCTTTATGGACTGTGAGAAAATTTTAGCTTTTGACCAACATTGTATAAATAAGTGTGTGCATTTGATTTCTTTGTTATTGTAATTATGAAAAATTTTATCAAATCATTATTGGCCACTGGCCAAAAAAATTTGTAAAATTTTTTGTGGGGAGCATGGGGGCTATGTAAGTAGGCTGTTTAGATTTTTATATTGGTAGTGCCACGTAGCGCTCTGTATGAAAATCACTGGCTGTGCTGTGTGCAGCCTGTGTCTAGTTTGCATTGTTGTCTGCCATTGTAGTGTTAGGCAGCGGCAGCTGGATGTGAACAGCGCGTAGCGTTGCTCAGTTGGAGGTGAGCCGCCAGGAGTGGTGGATGTGGGGAGAGAGATGGCGAAGTTTTGAAATTGAACTGCTATATATATTACGACTATTAAGGTAAATACATTGTTTGTTCTCTATTAAAATCTTTCATTTGATAACTATCCCTATCAGTGGTTAGTGCCTTCAGTAGTTTGAATCTTCTCTTTAGCTGGCAGTAGTGGCGCTCGCTGTATTGCAGTAGTTCCAGTAACGAAGATTTTTGTGAGGTAAGTGATTTGTGAAAGGTATAGGTTAAAGTTAGTCAGGGCCATTGTTTTGTAGGGATTATTGAAAGTCAGATTGCGTTGCGCTAAAAACATTGTGTGTCAGGTTAAGCACAGTCTTGTATAAGTTGTTCAAAGGGGACGTTTCACATGTTCATTGATGCGGAAACCGATGACTTGGTCGAATCGTTTCCGATTGATTTTCGTCGTGTAGCTACAGGCACAGCTGCTGACCGTGTCCTTGCTACCGATTGCGTTTTCTTGCTACGCAATGGCCCTTGTCGAAGTCACGGATCGAGGGTCCGTTGGTTCGCAGATTTTTTGCTCACAAGGAGAGACTTTTTGTACGACGTGGTGTTTTGTTGTTGCGTTCTGATAATGATCAGTCTAGGGTCGTGGTCCCACGTTCGTTACACTTTTCTGTCTTAAAGCTTCTGCACCATGGACATTGGGGTATAGTGCGTACGAAACAACTTGCTCGTCAGCATTGTACTTGGTTCGGAATCGATGCTGCGATTACGCATATGTGCTCTTCTTGCATGGCGTCTGCCGAACAATCCGCACCGCCGCGGAAATTCTTTGCATGGCCAAAAGCCACTTCCCCTTGGCAACGCTTACATATCGATTTTGCTGGTCCATTCTGGAATGCTCGATGGTTGGTTGTTGTCGATTCCTTCAGTAATTTTCCTTTTGTTGTCCGGATGTCTTCCACGACGTCATCTGCCACCATCCAAGCGTTGTCTGCTATCTTTTGCATTGAAGGTCTTCCACAGACTATTGTTTCCGACAATGGCCCACAATTCATGTCCGCAGAATTTCAGTCATTCTGCAAGGCCAATGGTATTCAACATCTGACATCCGCGCCGCTTTCGCCTCAGTCCAACGGTGCCGCTGAACGATTGGTCCGGACTTTCAAGTCACAGATGTTGAAGTTGAAAGAGTCGCATTCTCGGGAGGACGCGTTGTTGCTCTTTTTGTCTTCGTATCGCTCTCAGCCCCGGGATGGTCGCTCGCCGGCTGAGTTGCTTCACGGTCGTCCTCATCGAACCTTGATGTCTTTGCTGCATCCACCGCATCAGGTTCCGGTGCAGCGGCAGACTCCTGCTTTTGCTCCAGGCGACGTTGTATTCTATCGCAACTATCGCGGTTCACGGCGTTGGCTCGCAGGGCGCATTCTTCGCTGCTTCGGCCGCGCGATGTATTTGGTTTTGGGGGCCTCTGGTGAGGTGCGTCGGCATCTCAATCAGCTGCGCCTCTGTCGTCGCATGGGTTCTGCCGCTCCCCGTCTGCTTTCAGCGACGGTGCCGTCCAGTCAGCGCCCTGGGGACCCATCTACTGGCTCGCCTCATCCCCAGATGTTACCGACGATGCCTTCCATTTTGCCCCATGGCGACGCGCCGCCGCCGCCGCCGTCGCCTGTTCTCCCGCCGGGGCCGCCTGCAGTGGACGCTTCGCTGCAGCCGCCAAGCGCCTCCTTGGGTCACGCGCCGCCGATCGCTTCCCGTGACCGCCATGGAATACTTGCCCGCTCCGGACCACATGGCGTCATCGCGCGTCGGATACCCCGACGCAATGGAGGTCGACCCTTCGGCCCCTCCTGTCTCTTTACGGGCGCATACACCGCATGTTGACGTGCACCCTGGACTAGGTTTTCAGGCGTTTCCTAGCTCCCCTCGGACCGAATGGCCGGGTGCGGGTGGCACAGCCTCGCCTGTTGTTAGGCTCCCCACCTCATCGCATACGTCAACATGGGGCCCTCCCCACGGCGGGCGGAAGCCTTATAACACGACCGTTCGCCGATTTGCGGGGGAGGAATGTGGTGTCACCGCCAGACACCACACTTGCTAGGTGGTAGCTTTAAATCGGCCGCGGTCCATTAGTACATGTCGGACCCGCGTGTCGCCACAGTCAGTATTTGCAGACCTAGCGCCACCACATGGCAGGTCTAGAGAGACGGACTAGCACTCGCCCCAGTTGTACGACGACTTTGCTAGCGACTACACTGACGAAGCCTTTCTCTCATTTTGTTGCAGTTTTTTGCAGGCATTTTGCTGTGGCTTCCCACCCTTCCTATTTATTTCGTTTTTAATTGGTTGATATTGCTGTATTCCTTTCTTTTCCTGTATATTTTTATATTATCTTCTCTCGGCGGTCAGCTGAAGTATTTGCTATGTTACGGAAAGGATCCGCATAGTTAATTTCTTCCTTCCATTTACGAGGTGCATTCAAGTGCTAAGGCCTCCGATTTTTTTTCTCCGGACTGGAAAGAGATAGAAACATGCGCATTGTTTTTAAATGAGGCCGCGTTCATTGTCAATACAGCCCAGAGATGGCAGCACCGTACGCCAGATGGAATTTTACCGCCAGCGGCGAGAACGAGAACTGTTTTAAATAATTAAAATGGTGACGTTTTCCTTACTTGAACAGTGTGTTATCATTCGTTTTCTGAATTTGCGTGGTGTGAAACCAGTCGAAATTCATCGACAGTTGAAGGAGACATGTGGTGATGGAGTTACAGATGTGTCGAAAGTGCGTTCGTGGGTGCGACAGTTTAATGAAGGCAGAACATCGTGTGACAACAAACCGAAACAACCTCGGGCTCGCACAAGCGGGTCTGACGACATGATCGAGAAAGTGGAGAGAATTGTTTTGGGGTATCGCCGAATGACTGTTGAACAGATCGCCTCCAGAGTTGGCATTTCAGTGGGTTCTGTGCACACAATCCTGCATGACGACCTGAAAATGCGAAAAGTGTCATCCAGGTGGGTGCCACGAATGCTGACGGACGACCACATGGCTGCCCGTCTGGCATGTTGCCAAGCAATGTTGACGCGCAACGACAGCACGAATGGGACTTTCTTTTCGTCGTTTGTGACAATGGATGAGACGTGGATGCCATTTTTCAATCCACAAACAAAGCGCCAGTCAGCTCAATGGAAGCACACAGATTCACTGCCACCAAAAAAATTTCGGGTAACCGCCAGTGCTGAAAAAATGATGGTGTCCATGTTCTGGAACAGAGAGGGCGTAATCCTTACCCATTGTGTTCCAAAGGGCACTACGGTAACAGGTGCATCCTACGAAAATGTTTTGAAGAACAAATTTCTTCCTGCACTGCAACAAAAACGTCCGGCAAGGGCTGCGCGTGTGCTGTTTCACCAAGACAACGCACCCGCACATCGAGCTAACGTTACGCAACAGTTTCTTCGTGATAACAACTTTGAAGTGATTCCTCATGCTCCCTTCTCACCTGACCTGGCTCCTAGTGACTTTTGGCTTTTTCCAACAATGAAAGCCACTCTCCGTGGCCGCACATTCACCAGCCGTGCTGCTACTGCCTCAGCGATTTTCCAGTGGTCAAAACAGACTCCTGAAGAAGCCTTCGCCGCTGCCATGGAATCATGGCGTCAGCGTTGTGAAAAATGTGTACGTCTGCAGGGCGATTACGTCGAGAAGTAACGCCAGTTTCATCGATTTCGGGTGAGTAAGTAATTAGAAAAAAAATCGGAGGCCTTAGAACTTGAATGCACCTCGTATATTTATCTGTCCAACTGAGCCGTGGAGCGCCTCTTCTGGCACACCAGCTCTTTGGCACGACTGTCGATTACCAGGCTGCACTACGATCTCTGCCCCTGTTGCGATCTGGCGGTGGGTATTTGTGGTCGGGGAGTTGGTCGTGGGACTCGGTACGAGGCTATAGGACGTGCTTCAGAGGACGAAGGAGCAAAACACGCGGGCTCGCCCAGCAGCGACGCGGCCGGTCTACGATGCAGGACGGTCGCGAGTTTGTGGTGCACCTGCCTGGTGTCAGCTCCGGGAGCTGCTTGTCGCCTTGCTTTGGTACCTGTTTTCTCAGACAAGACCATTTCTTCGAGAACATCTCGAACAACGCTCTGCATCAGAGGTGTAAGTGGTTTTGGTGCGTTCGTTTCGTGGAACCATTTGCGTTGTAGCGACTGTCACTTGTTGGCTTGTTGGTTGCCCTAATTATGTGTTGTTGAAGTAAGAGCAGCGTCTGCAAAAGATGTAGTAACTCTAAGCTATTGAAGATATTAGGTCATAGTCTAGTTGTAATTTTCCAACCAAGCTTACACTATTGGCAGTTACATTGCAGACCTAAGCAAGGAAATTAAAGTGCACAAATCCTAGTTTGTACTAAAGTTGTGTATTTGAATAACGTAATATTACCTTGAAATTATTTCCATTTCATCTTTGTACACTTTGTCGGCCTTAATTATATGTGCAAATATTATTTGCCCAACTATGAGAGCGTAAAAGTCTGATATTTTAGTTGTTTTATTGAAAGCACTTATTGCTCATTTTTTAAATTGTGTTATTATTTATTGGTTCTTAACTTATATTAATTGATGCTGGCTTGGTGTTTGCCGTGTTTTTTTTTCGGTCTGTTTGTGTTCCAGTTTTTCTGATAGTTGGGGTGTATGGCAGCGGCGCCACGTTCTGCTTCGGTGCACAGAAGCTGTGACGTGCCGTCTAATGGGAAGTGACTCCCGGTTGGGCCCCGGCGTTTAGCTGTTGTTTTGGACGGCTGATCTGCTGCTTCCCGCATTTTAAGTTAAGGCACCTTTTGCCCAGGGCAGCATGGCGTCACTGCCCGTTTGGTAGTTATTGAACCTATTTTTTATATACGTAAAAAAGGAGTCTTTTAATTGCTTGGGAATCTATTGCATTAATTAACTTGTTGTGCTCCTTGTGTTACATGGGTTCGTAACGAACTGGTGTGCTTTGTAAATCATTTTCATGTTACTGATTATTGTCTTAAAAAGGGGGGGAACATACGTGCCACCTTGTAAAATCACCTTCAGATTGTAATTTGTTTCTTAACTATTGAAATCTCCAGTAACTTGTTGTAATTGTACATTTGAGATTATCTTAAGAACGGCCACGTGTTGATTGCCATTAATTTGTTTTATGAACGCTTGTTTGAACAAATTGTTATTAATTGATGCGCTAGTTGTTGCATTAAGGCGTGACTTAGTAGGGCCCTTGACCTTCCATGCTAAGTGTTCGCCTCATCACGATTTCCTAAGTAACATCAAATTCTTGTGATAACCATTTTTAAGCTGAACTTCTCTCTGTCGTATTCATTATTGCAGTATCTACAGACTATCAACATTCCAGACTACATTAATATCCGGCTTCCTTACACATTGCCGGCCGGAGTGGCCGAGCGGTTCTAGGCGCTACATCTGGAACCGCGCGACCGCATTTTACACGCGTCTCAGTGTTTGTGGCGTCATATCTCGTTAACTGTGTGTCGTACAACAACGTAATTTTGCTAGTACATCCAGTGCTATTTGTAAATATTGTCAGTAAAATGTGCCACGAAAGCAACTGATCTTCAAAAAGTAATACATTAAAACATCATGCTTCATATGGCCGTTTCACTCCATGAATATGAAATGCAGTAAGTGATAAACATCATTTTTCGATATTTGTCAGTGAGAAAAAGTCTGATAACGATTTGATAGTATGTGTAATTTTTGCTGCAAGTCCAGCAAACGAACTTTTAAACAATTTAGAAGCTAAGCAATATGTCAAACATAGCAGGTTTCTGAAGTGAACCAAGTTGCATATTAAAAATCACACCCTTACCATTTACAAACTTTTTCAATCTTACATGATTACAGTAGATCTGGTAACAATTAACAGTAGCCACACCTCCAGCAGTCTGTTGGTGAAATAAGTTCAGAACCAGGAGAAGTTATACATACACAATTCAGCCCCCCGACAGGCGGGATACCCCGATGGACAGAGTGGGCGGTGTGAACTCACCACGCACGGGTGTGCAGGTCCCGTACAACGTAAACTACAACAGATTAAGAACTAACCTTAGAAAACTAGTAACAGTGCACTACTGTAAAAAGGGTGGCACATATTTCATGATAGTACCACTTAAGTGCCAACATAAATAAATAAAAAGCAAGCATCTGCCCAGTCAGCGAATATCGTGATAAGCAACAAGCACTTAACATCTCGGTAGAACTGTTGTCACAGGAATGAGGAAACCAATAAGGATTACGTACCCCCAAAATTAACTGGCAGACAGATATTTGTACTCATTGTGCAACACTAACACTCATTAAATACTAATATGAAATGGAAGAAAATTCAAACTCGCAGCTCTTACTAATGTAACCTCCACTATTTCAAATAGCTAAGAAACCGAATCTCAGGTGCCAAACTTGGTTTGCCAGGCTGCCCGGAACAACCATAGTGCAAACGTACGTTCTTACATTAGCAGAATTCACCATAGAAATCTCAGGACGGGTCGACTGATCACCCCACCAAAATGTTTTACAAATACTCAACTAAAATGATTACAATGAAAAGGGACTCTGATTAAGTTAGACCTCACTGTGTTTAAAAGGAAGAGCAATACACAATTCAGTCCACAACATGGTCCATGGTAAGACACTCGCAGTATGACCGATTTAAACAGGCCGTTATGATCAGCGTAACTCGACTAGCTCTGTAACGCGGGCCACGCATGTTTTCACACATTTCACAAACAGTTGCGACTACCGCCTGTAATGAAATAGAGTTACTTCCGTTAAGGTAAACTTCAGTTCTTTCAGAGCGAATTCCCATGAATAGCGTACACAGCACACCTTCCAGGAAGGAGAAACTAGTCGCAGCACTACGACTTTAACAACACAAGGTGCAAAAACCAACGAAGAGGTCTCACCAAAATATTTGATGAATCGCTAGCGAAGTGGCACTCCACGCGTTCGGAATAGGCGAATTTCCAGAGCCCGATGGTAACCACAGCCAACCCAGAACACCGTCTTCGCGGGATGAGGTCAGTGCACTGCAAAAGCAAACGGCTCCAGACAGAGGTGAACCGTTCTCGAGCTCCGCAACTCCTCCTTCCAATTCGGATAGGAAATTCTAACTGGCAGCCTTCGTGCCAGTCAAAGCTCCTCGTGGAAAACCACCAAAGATCGTGCCCAGCTACCGCGACCTTGCGATCGACTGATCGACGCAAACTGGCACAGGTCACACAAAACATATAAATTTTTTGTGTTGTAAGGTGGCATCATTTTGAGCCACATTACAACTTTTTTTTTTGGTCATCAGTCTACTGACTGGATTGATGCGGCCCGCCACAAATTCCTTTCCTGTGCTAACCTCTTCATCTCAGAGTAGCACTTGCAACCTACGTCCTCAATTATTTGCTTGACGTATTCCAATCTCTGTCTTCCTCTACAGTTTTTGCCCTCTACAGCTCCCTCTAGTACCATGGAAGTCATTCCCTCATATCTTAGCAGATGCCCTATCATCCTGTCCCTTCTCCGTATCAGTGTTTTCTATATATTCCTTTCCTCTCCGATTGTGCGTACAACCTCCTCATTCCTTATCTTATCAGTCCATCTAATTTTCAACGTTCGTGTATAGCACCACATCTCAAATGTTTCGATTCTCTTCTGTTCCGGTTTTCCCACAGTCCATGTTTCACTACCATACAATGCTGTACTCCAAACGTACATCTTCAGAAATTTCTTCCTCAAATTAAGGCCGGTATTTGATATTAGTAGACTTCTCTTGGCCAGAAATGCCTCTTTTGCCATAGCGAGTCTGCTTTTGATGTCCTCCTTGCTCCGTCCGTCATTGGCTATTTTGCTGCCTACGTAGCAGAATTCCTTATTTTCATTGACTTCGTGACCATCAATCCTGATGTTCTCATTTCTACTACTTCTCATTACCTTCGTCTTTCTCCGATTTACTCTCAAACCATACTGTGTACTCATTAGACTGTTCATTCCGTTGAGCAGATCATTTAATTCTTCTTCACTTTCACTCAGGATAGCAATGTCATCAGCGAATCGTATCATTGATATCCTTTCACCTTGTATTTTAATTCCACTCCTGAACCTTTCTTTTATTTCCATCATTGCTTCCTCGATGTACAGATTGAAGAGTAGGGGCGAAAGGCTACAGCCTTGTCTTACACCCTTCTTAATACGAGCACTTCGTTCTTTTTCGTCCACTCTTATTATTCCCTCTTGGTTGTTGTACATATTGCATATGACCCGTCTCTCCCTATAGGTTACCCCTACTTTTTTCAGAATCTCGAGCAGCTTGCACCATTTTATATTGTCGAACGCTTTTTCCAGGTCGACAAATCCTATTAAAGTGTCTTGATTTTTCTTTAGCCTTGCTTCCATTATTAGCCGTAACGTCAGAATTGCCTCTGTCGTCCCTTTACTTTTCCTAAAGCCAAACTGATCGTCACCTAGCGCATTCTCAATTTTCTTTTCCATTCTTCTGTATATTATTCTTGTAAGCAGCTTCGATGCATGAGCTGTTAAGCTGATTGTGCGATAATTCTCGCACTTGTCAGCCCTTGCCGTCTTCGGAATTGTGTGGATGATGCTTTTCCGTAAGTCAGATGGTATATCGCCAGACTCATATATTCTACACACCAACGTGAATAGTCGTTTCGTTGCCACTTCCCCCAATGATTTTAGAAATTCTGATGGAATGTTATCTATCCCTTCTGCCTTATTTGACCGTAAGACCTCCAAAGCTCTTTCAAATTCTGATTCTAATACTGGATCCCCTATCTCTTCTAAATCGACTCTTGTTTCTTCTTCTATCACATCAGACAAATGTTCACCCTCATAGAGGCTTTCAATGTATTCTTTCCACCTATATGCTCTCTCCTCTGCATTACAACTACCACTCCGGAAATAAGACCCTGTAATAGTATAAACATCGAGACAGGAAACCATAAACGATACTGACATCGGCTAGGGATCTTAATTTGTAGCAGAATATCTGCACGTTGGGCGATAGTGAATCGGACGGAGATGGGAGGCTGGCAGGAGGACGGGAAAGCCGGCCGAAGTGGCCGTGCGGTTAAAGGCGCTGCAGTCTGGAACCGCAAGACCGCTACGGTCGCAGGTTCGAATCCTGCCTCGGGTATGGATGTTTGTGATGTCCTTAGGTTAGTTAGGTTTAACTAGTTCTAAGTTCTAGGGGACTAATGACCTCAGCAGTTGAGTCCCATAGTGCTCAGAGCCATTTGAACAATTTAAACCAGAACGGGAAAGACACAAGCGAGGCAGGCAGGCCTGAGAGGTGAAGACAACAGCACCTGTAAGCTACTCTGGAAACCCCAGGCGGGTGACCGCGGCTTAGCGGGAGTCACGTGGCCGAAGACAAGGAGAAGACACGGGGGCTCGCTCACAAAACGCGTGGCGGCGTGTAGGTGGTTTTCCCATCAGCCGGAGCGGAAGCTTCTGGAACAGTCTGGAAGCTTCTAGCAGCTTCGGTCGGTTGCAAAACTGAGATTGGTCGGCGCTCGGAAACGAACGCCTTCCAGCAACGTGATTGGCCACGCACGTTAAAGGGGGGAAGAAAAAAGGAGCTACGAAAAAGCGTAGCGACTGTGAAACACTTATTCCCGGGGCGTCGAGGAGAGAGATTGGTCCTGGCGAGGTGTGCGACCTCGTTACTGGGACAGAGCACTTGTAGCGAGAGCCTGAGGATCGTATGGTGTTCCACGGTAGCCGTGGAGGTGCCTACGGAAGCTTTTGGTGAGGCAGAATTTATGTTATCCCGCTGAGGCGAGAACCTTTGCAGCGATAAGCGTTAGATCACTGTAGTGGTCGTACATTCGCAACGGCGGTTGGCGAAGTAAAGTAAATTGCTGAACACGTTTAAAGGTGGCTACACTGAGTCACAGCGCCAAAGAGTATTATTCAGCCGCCTCCACTGGCAGTGCTTGTCGTGAAGTCGTCGTGGAGAGTGCTTATTGAGAAGTAGCAGTAGGCAGTGCTTGTTGAGATGTAGCAGTGGTGAGTCGTTGTTGAGAAGTTCCCATGGAGAGTGCTTGTTCAGATGTTGTCATATTGTTTGATGGGCTAGACACCAGATATTGTTGGATTGCGGATGTTGTAATGATCAGAGTGTATGTTTCGTCAATATATATGAAGGTAAAGAAAATCTTTTATTTTTTATTTCAAATGTGCTAAATAACAATGCCTCTTGGTCACAGGTTCAGTCAACAAAACATCTGGCTTGTGTTCATGTATTAGAGTGTAATTCTGGTTTCTATATGCAATCATAGTATTCTGTTTTTTTTTTAATTACTTCAGTATAAGTGGTGTTTAAAATATCTGGTCTTATTGAGGAAGAACCGTGCCAGATGTGTACGTTGAATCACACTTCCACACACAGAACAGCTACACTTGTGTTTTGTTGTTTCCTAGGTTTTATAGTTGCTGGGGACATAATTAATTAATTGTGTTAACGGAAATTTTCTTTCATTCTTTGTTGTTATTCTATGCAGTCAGATTGCGTACTAATAATAGTCAGGGCCAACCGGTTACGAGACTGCGTAACCGGACAAACAGCGACTAAAAAATTAAGAATACTTGCATAATATATAATTAAGCCCCCATGCAACGTGTCTTTTTCGTTCTTTGCTGAGGCTTCACGTTGCTAGTCGCGAGTGTAGCTCTAAAAGTAATTGCAATTGCCATAGCTGATGTCAGTATTCCGCTCTTGAATTAACGACCGCGAATATATCACAGGACAGTGCAAGACAGAGCGATTACCAAATGTGAATAGGCAGAACTATAACGTTGCTCGTACTGTGTAATCTTGAATAGAGTGAATTGCAGAAGAGTAAAGAATTTAACACTACTGAGTGTACCATTTGATAGCTAGTACTTTCCTTTGTCATTTTATTATCCCCTTATTTGTGTATTCATGTTTGCAACCACGTGGTGGAGGCAGTGTTTGTAGGTCAGCACATCTGAAGATTCTAGCATATACTGAGGATACGGTTAGGAACCAACCAGATTTGCATACGACTAGTTGATGTCACATATAGAGCAAAGGATAAGCTTACCCTTCTGGAGAGCGTAGAAGTGTCAGGGCGGCAAATTAGCGTTATAAAATCCATTGTGCAAAATTTTTCACTTATATGTTCGGTTTGCAGGCTTAGCCATCAGCAGAAAAGAGCAAAACAGAAGCGGTTCAAATGGTTCAAATGGCTCTGAGCACTATGGGACTTAACATCTGAGGTCATCAGTCCCCTAGAACTTAGAACTACTTAAACCTAACGAACCTAAGGACATCACACACATCCATGCTCGAGGCAGGATTCGAACCTGCAACCGTAGCCTTCGCGCAGCTCCAGACTGAAGCGCCTAGAACCGCTTGGCCACTCCAGCCGGCTCAGTCGGTGAAAATGAAACCCTTATAGGATCACTTTCTTATCCGTCCGTAATTCAGTTAGTCTGTCTGTTTGTCTGTCGGACTGCTAAAACCCTTCTTTCTGAGGAGCTGTCTGACGCATCAGGTTGAAATTTATGTCAAATGTTAAGGTCTCCAGTCTCTTGGCGGTGGAAGAAACTTAAGCATGTAAGTAAGTGCACTCAAAAGATACTTTCATTTATCTCACATATTTTCATACACACAGTCACTCATCAAAAGCTAAAGGGCATTTACCGTTGACCTAGAATCATGAAGTTCGTCAAGAAGCAAGATTTAACAGTACAAGTAAAGGAATGGTTTCAATTTTCAATCATATCACAATGTAAGCTACCGCTTCTGTTGCCGGCGGGTGTGGCCGAGCGGTTATAGGCGCTTCAGTCTGGAACCGCGCGACCACTACGGTCGCAGGTTCGAATACTGCCTCGGGCATGGATGTATGTGAAGTCCTTAGGTTAGTTAGGTTTAAGTAGTTCTAAGTTCTAGGGGACTGATGACCTCAGATGTTAAGTCCCATAGTGCTCAGAGCCATTTAAACCATTTTTTTTTTTACCGACTGAGCTAGGAACCCTGAAAACTAAAAAATAATGACTGAAAAGAGAAGCGAACCAGCAACCCCGCGATTACCAACCTCCAGTGCTACTGATATTTCCCGATCTTTGTGTATATTAAAGCTCACGGAAATGCTCGTAGAACATGCACATTTGCTGATAAACTTGCGATAGCTGGGAATCAACCTGGGATATTTGGTACTTTCTATTTATTGTTATGAAGTTTTGTACCAGGAAGAGACAGATACGTTAAACACAGCTGTTACGGCCCTGAAGTACAGTTATGGATATGTAGACACAAGGGAAAACAATGAGTCTGTCAAGCGTATATTCAGCAGTAGGCTTGTGCGCGGATGTGAGTTGCGCTTGCAACAGGCAAGGGCCGGGTGCTCTTCGACGGCGGGTGGCTGCGGTCTGGCGCGGCGCGTCGCTTACAGCCGGTGGCGGGAAGTGGAGGACACGGCCGGGGGTGGCCTTGTCGCGGCCAGAGTAATAAAGTCAGCGGGACACGCCCGCCCCCACCGCCCCCGCCGCCGGCCTCTGCGCTCTCTCGCGCTCCCTCGCTTGCACAAAAAGAGGAGGAGGCGGCGGCGGCGGCGGCAGCGCGCTCTGAGGCGGGATTCCCTTGTGATGGATGAGATCTCGGTGAAAGGGTGTTAGCGTCCCCCGCGCGCAATAACTCAGCGGGGGGCGGAGCGGCGAGCCACCGCCCCCGCCGCCCCCGCCGCCGCAGCCGCCGTCGCTGTCGCCGCACAGAGGCGCCCGTGTCGCGGCCTGCCGGCGGCGCCCGCAACCACTGCCTCCTCATTAGGATGCCCAAGCAGAGGCGGCCGGCGCTGGCGGGGCTGTTTCAGTCCACCAGCGGCCGCCTCGCAAGCCGAACCAAGGGGACACGGAGTGCAGCGAACACCGTCTCCATGTTGTCAGCAGTCGATCTTCAGACTATAGGTTGTTGTTGTTCTGATATTCACCTACTTACTGTAGTGAGACACGGGTCTTCCTCTACAGTTTTAGAATCCCAGCCCCCTTCACCCGCTCACCCACATTCTATCCCGATAGCCTATATCTCGATTTCTCAATTTCTCAGGATACGTAATAACGGCAGATAACTTCTTCTAGTCAAGCTAAAACAGAACCATTATGGTGCAACAGTAGGTGGCATGGACTCGACTAATGTCTTAAGTACTGCTGGAGGTAACTGGCATCATGAATCCTGCAGGGCTGTCCATAAATCCATAAGGGTACAAGGGGATGGAGATCTCTTCTGAACAGCACGTGGCAAGGCAACCCAAATATGCTCAATAATTTTCATGTGTCGGGAATTTGGTGGCCAGCGAAAGTGTTTGATATCAGAACAGTGTTCCTGGAGCCAATCTATAGCAATTCTGGGCGTGTGTGGTGTGGAATTATCCTGCTGAAATGGCCCAAGTCCGTCGGAATTCACAGTGGACAAGAATGGTGTGAATTTCTTAGGAACCAAGCAGCTGAGGTCACCGGTCCCTAGACTCACACACTACTTAAAGTGACTTATGCTAAGAACAATACACACGCCCATGCCCAAGGAAGGACTCGAACCTCCTGCAGGGGGGCAGTGCAATCCGTGTCATGATGCCTCAAACCGTGCGGCCACTCGGCGTGGTGGACATAAATGGATGCAGATGATCAGACAGGATGCTCACGTACGTGTCACATGTCAGAATCGTATCTAGACGTATCAGGGGCCCCATATCACTCCAACTGCTCACGCCCTACATCATTACAGACCCTCCACTAGCTTGAACATTCTCCTTCTGACTTGCCGGATCAATGAATTCATGAGGTTGTCTCCATACCCTTACACGTCCATCTGCTCGATACAAATTGAAACGAGACCCGTCCGACCAGGCAACATGTTTTCAGTCATCAACAGTCCAATGTCGGAGTTGACGGGCCCTGGCGAGGCGTAAGGCTTTTTGTCGTGCACTCATCAAGTGTACACAAGTGGGCTTTCGGCTCCGAAAGCCCATATCGATGATGATTCGTTGAATGGTTCGCACGTTGACACTGGTTGATGGGCCAGCACTGAAATCTGCAGCAATGTGCGGAAAGATTGCACTTCTGTCTCGTCGAACGATTCTATTCAGTCGTCGTTGGTCCCGTTCTTGCAGGATCATTTTCCGGCCGCAGCGATGTCGGAGATATGATGATGTTTTACCGGACACCTGGTATTCACATTGTACTCCTGAAATGGTCGTACGAGAAAATTACCACTTCATTGCTATCTCGGAGTTGCTCTGTCCCATCGCCCATGCGCCGTCTATAACAGTACGTTCAAACACACTTAAATCTTGATAGCCTGATATTGTAGCAGCAGTAATCGATCTAACTACTGTGGCAGACACTTATTGTATTATGTAGGCGTTGCCGACCGCAGCGCCGTACTCTGCCTGTTTACATATCTCTCTGTATGAATACATATGCATATTCCAGTTTCTTTAGGGCTTCAGTGTAGGTTCACTTCGTTATTCACCTATCTGTCTGTTGTGTACATAGTTCCGCGTAGTCAGCGCGTACACAACTTTCCCACTAGAGCGCGCCCCGCTAAGCACAACAGCGCAGGCGCAGCGCTCATCCGTCTCCGCACTACGAGATGTTGCTGCCTTAGAGACGGAACAAATTCTGCTTCCGCCGATCCGCGTATTAATATGTAACGCAGCCAATGAGATTGCTGCAGACGTAGAACCTTTTCTCCTCGCGGATCACACTCGCGCAGTGATACCTGAACGCGCGAGGTATTATAACGAGTGTACAGACCTCCGATTAGTCAGTCTGCATTTGTCTGCACCAGTCTGTACCAGTCTGCATTAGTCTGTACCAGTCTATAGTCAAGTTTCAGTCTGCACCTAAGAAGATTATCATATTCCTGTACATAACCATGAAGATAAATGTATACACACTTTGTGAGAATAAGATTAACGTACCAAGACCGAAGGAACTTGAGATTGTCAATTGTAAATAGCATCCAGAATCAAGTTACGTAATGTTTACGCTTGTTATTATTTTAATAAATGTGTGTGAAAGTTAATTAAGTTTTGTTTAAAGTTGGAACCATCAATCTGCTACTCTAAGCGTGCAAGTGGCATTTCTATCGTATGACCTGATGGCAGTGCGGTAGCGTTCTCGCTTCCCGCGCCCGGGTTCCTGGGTTCGATTCCCAGCGGCGTCAGGGATTTTCTCTGCCTCGTGATGACTGGGAGTTGTGTGATGTCCTTAGGTTAGTTAGGTTTAAGTAGTTCTAAGTTCTAGGGGACTGATGACCATAGATGTTAAGTCCTATAGTGCTCAGAGCCATTTGAGCCATTTTGAACCTAACGGCAGAAGATAAACACGCCACGATAAGACCTCGAGGCATATTGCTGACACTCGCCTACTTCGTCAGAGCGTCAAGTCAAATAATCTGATGGTGTGTGTGCGCCGAAGGTCTTACAGTACACACACCACACTGTCTATCTGTCCGATTATTAAAAAATCTTGTTCTCGAGAAGGGGTGGACGCATCAAGCTGAAATTTATGTCATATAGTAAACTATTGTCCCTTAGCGGTGTAATAAATTTAAGCTTCTAAGTCAATGCAATCTAAAGACACGGTCATTAATGTCAGATATTATCTAAGCGCAATCTCACTCACCAAAGCCCATAGCTTACTGTCGTTGGCCGAGAACCATGAAATTTCTGTCAGAAGCATAGTTTCACTGGGAAGTAAAGAAAAAAATCCGAAAAATATTAATTTGTGATTATCTCACAGATAAAAAACAATTTTTTGTTATATCTCTCTCTGTCTGTCCTGTTGTGACCGCTTTTTCGCAGGAATTATGTCACGCACTACCATCTAAGGACCGTTGGCGGTTAAATAACGTAAGGTTCTAATTCAGTGTTGTCAAAACATACGATCGTTTATGTCACATACTTTGGTGCTCCCAAACCCACTCATCAATACCTATAGGGGCTTCTCGTCGGCCTATAACCATATAATTTTTGTAAGCAACACGGTTCCACAGTACAAGCAGAGTGAAAACGCAAAAATTGTAAATTTGTAATTATATAACACGAAAAAAATATTTTTGTTATTCTCGACAGTCATGGAATTCCAGGTCCGATATCTTGCAGGTATCGGTACCGACAACAGGCAAAAATCGTTGAGACTCCTGATTCCCGTCATGGATGAACTATGTGTATAGATAATTAAAATTGTACGGACCCTTCGGAGCGTGAGTCGCCCTTGCAGTTTTCCGCATAATCCTGCCATGCAAATCAAACTATACTTAAATTCCTCAAAGAAATTCACTAATCAACTTTGATACACGGTCCAGTCACATTAATGTGACAACCGCCTATGTTTGACGTCAACGTGCGACAACCACAAACAGACAGCTGGTGGCAGCACCTGCAGTGGAGGGTAAATAAAGCGTGACGGTTGGACGCGGAAAACAGTGCAGTCGTTGTCGTACTCCGAAAACGCAGAGACTTACCTGACGTCCAAATAGACATGATCATTGGCCTTCGAGCCAACGGTGGAAACATTTCCTAAACAGCTAAGTTTGTAAACGGTCCGCGTCCCGCCGTGGTCAAAGTACACCGTGCATGGCGCTAGCCAAAACAGGCACGAGGCAACAGTGGTACACCACGGGTAATAGGGATGAACGACGGCTGCACTGATGTGCACGGGAGTATAGATGTGCAACTATTGAGCAAGTGACCGCCCAGAAGGCGCTACCAACAGCGTCTTCTCAACGACCGTTGAACAAGAATTGCTGCGTATGGGCCTCCGGAGGAAGTACCTAGTTCAAGCACCCATGCACTGCTGTTCATCGGAGAGAAGGCTGGAATTCGCAGCCCAGTATCCCAACTGAATGTCCAGTGAGTGGTGACAGGTGGCCTTTTCAGACGAATCGCGTTCTATTCTCCATTGGTTAGACAGAGGTCTGGCGTGTACGCACCGGAAAAATCGTCAGAAGGGTTCAGGCCGGAGGAATGAGAGATATGGTTTGGGAAATGTTTTCATGGCATTAGCTGTGTGATCTCGTTTTTATGGAAGATAAAATGTATCAACACAATTATACCTTAGGGACCACCTCCCCTCCTCCGCTCCCCGTGGGGGGGGGGGGGTGGGGGGGGGGGGCACGCCCCACACACACACACACACATGCAGTATGTCTTTCCTCGGCACGATAACATCTACCAGAAGGACAACACAACGTGTCACACAGCTCGCAGTATTAATGCGTGGCTACAACAGCACCAGGATGAGTTTACCGAACTCCCCAGGCCACCAAACTCCCTGGAAATAAACCCAATCGAGAATCTATAGGACAGCTTCGATGGGTCTGTTCGCGCTATTGATCCTCAGCCGAGAAATATAGCGCAGTTGGCCACAGTGCTGGAGTCGACGTGTCTTCACATCTCAGTCAATACTTTCTAGAACCTCAATAACTCTTTTCCTGCACATCTTCGCAGCAAAAGGTGATTATTCAGCCTTTGACAGATGGCCACATAAATGTTACTGTCCACCTTTCAGACAGAACCCTGTGATAACGTGATTAAACTTGACAGAATTTAGAGATAAACGCTTGAAGTTTCGCAAGAATAACATTGATTACTTAGCTAATGTTTTGAAGGAAACTCATTAATCACACATGGCATGGCAAGTATTGCTGCTGCTTTATACAATGAGTTGTGTACTGTAGATGAGGAATTGTGCAGCGCAAATATCTTCGCTGGTCGTACGATCTGAAAAAGAAATTTTAAAACCTAGTAATTATAGACTACATTATTTAGAAGACTTACCTGACTTGTGGTAATACTTACCACATAATTGAAAGCCTTATGTAAGATAAAGTGTTTGAAGGTAGAAGGCGTATGCATCACTAGTAGCAAAAGAGTCGTTATGTGGGACAGTGACTCGTGAATAAGCAATGCCCAATGCCAAGTCACTTCATCCCTAAATAAGGGAAGCTTCAGTACTGTTAATAGGCGAATATCGAAACTTTTCTAAAGGCGATTTAAAATTTGATATTTTAGTTACATGAAATACTACAAACTGTCTCATACGTTACAGACAAGGCATCAAGTCCCTAACCTTACCACACAGGTATAGAAACAACATGACCAAGACAGCCTCCTTACCACTGGTTGTGACAGAGAGGGCCTGATTTGCACGAGGGTTCGTCAGTTTGAATTTTACAAATAGATATACACTGGCGGAAAAAATCACAGCACCAAGATTTCCTTGAAATAAAGGCTGTAACGATCGTGAGCTTTAGTTACCTTCCAGATTCAACGTAGTATATCGAACGTAGTATACAGAATACCTTTAACGCGACAAAGGCAACTGTATCAGCACCTAACTGAGTTTCAATGGGGTCCTACGAGAAGCTGGTTGTTACTTTTGCGATGTTGCAGAAAGACTTAGCAGTAATGAAGGCACTGTACATGATAGCTAGAAGCAGTGATCACGAGAATGTACGGTGTCAAGAAGACTGTGCTCTGGACGGCCACGTGGCACTACCCAGTGTGAAAACCATTTTATTTGGTGTATCGCTCCGGTGCACTGTACTCCATCTACAACAGCAGCTTTAAGAGCCTTTGGTACGACAGTGACACAACAAACTGTTAGAAATCGCGTATTCCAAGGGCATCTCCGAGCCAGACGCCCCATAGCGTGCACTTCACTGACACCAAACACCGCCTCTTGCGACTTCAGTGATGTCAAGCAACAGCTCATTTGAGGGCAGGCTGGAGATGTGTTTTGTGATGAGAGTTGGTTCTTCCTCGGTGCCAGTGGAGGACGTGTGGTTGTTAGGAGGACAGTTGAGGTCTTGCAGCCCAACACTTCTGCGTGCTACACACAGTGGATCTAAACCTGGAATTATGACCTGGGGTGCGAATTTTTATGACAACAGGAGCACTCTCGTGGGTCTCCCACGCACCCTGACTACAAATTTGTACGTCGGTCTGTTGATTCATCCTGTTGTGCTGCCATTCATGAACAGCAGTCCAGGAGCTGTTTTCCACACGATAACGCTCGCCCTCTTACCGCTGTTGTAACCCAACGTACTCTACAGAGTGTCGACATGTTGCCTTGGCCTGCTCAGTCACCACATCTGTCTCCAATCGAGCACATATGCTACATCGTCGGACGAAAACTTCAGCGTAATCCTCGACCAGCATTAACTGTCCCTGTATTGACCGACCAAGCGCAACGGGAATGGAAGTTCAACCCACAAACTGACATCCGGCACCTGTACAAGGCAAAGCATGCACGTCTGCATGCTTGCATTCAACGTTTTGGCGGTTACACCGGGTATTATTGTACCTGCATTACACATTTGCAATGGCTTATCTAGCTTTTACATTAATCTGTGATCTTGCAATGTTAATCACTTAAATACACTACTGGCCATTATAATTGCTACACCACGAAGATAACGTGCTACAGACGCGAAATTTAACCGACACGAAGAAGATGTTGTGATATGCAAATGATTAGCTATTCAGAGCATTTACACAAGGTTGGCACCGGTGGCGACACCCGCAACGTGCTGACACGAGGAAAGTTTCCAACCGATTTCTCATACACAAACAGCAGTTGACCGGCGTTGCCTGGTGAAACGTTGTTGTGATGCCTCGTGTAAGGAGGCGAAATGCGTACCATCACGTTTCCGACTTTGATAAAGGTCGGATTGTAGCCTATCGCGATTGCGGTTTATCGTATCGCGACATTGCTGCTTGCGTTCGTCGAGATCCAATGACTGTTAGCAGAATATGGAATCGCAGGGTTCAAGGGGGAAATACGGAACGCCGTGCTGGATCTCAACGGCCTCGTATCAGTAGCAGTCGAGATGACAGGCTACTTATCCGCATGGCTGTAACAGATCGTGCAGCCACCTCTCGATCCCTGAGTCAACAGATGGGGACGTTTGCAAGACAACAACCATCTGCACGAACAGTTCGACGACGTTTACAGCAGCATCGACTATCAGCTCGGAGACCACGGCTGCGGTTACCCTAGACGATGCATCACAGGCAGGAGCGCCTGCGATGGTGTACTCAACGACGAACCTGGGTGCACGAATGGCAAAATGTCTTTTTTTTTTTTTCAAATGAATCCAGGTTCTGTTTACAGCAACATGATGGTCGCATCCGTGTTTGGCTACATCGCGGTGAACGCACATTGGAAGCGAGTATTCGTCATCGCCATACTGGCGTATCACCCGGCGTGATGGCAAGGGGTGCCATTGGTAACACGTCTCGGTCACCTCTTGTTCGCAATGACGGCACTCTGAACAATGGACGTTACATTTCAGATATGTCACGACCCGTGGCTCTACCCTTCATTCGATCCCTGCGAAACCCTACATTTCAGCAGGATAATGCACGACCACATGTTGCAGGTCCTGTACCGGCCTTTCCGGATACAGAAAATGTTCGACTGCTGCCCTGGCCAGCACATTCTCCAGATCTCTCACCAATTGAAAACGTCTGGTCAATGGTGACCGAGCAACTGGCTCGTCACAATACGCCGGTCACTACTCTTGATGAACTGTGGTATCGTGTTGAAGCTGCATGGGCAGCTGTACCTGTACACGCCACACAAGCTCTGTTTGACTGAATGCCGAGGCGTATCAAGGCATTTGTTACAGCCAGAGGTGTTTGTTCTGGGTACTGATTTGTCAGGATCTATGCACCCAAATTTCGTGAAAATGTAATCACATGTCAGTTCTAGTATAATGTATTTGTCCAATGAATACGTGTTTATCATCTGCATTTCTTCTTGGTGTAGCAATTTTAATGGGCAGTAGTGTATATTATCTAGACAGATGTAGTCGTTAAATTTCGTTGCCCCGCATTCCTTTTTTTTGGTGCTGCAATTTTTTTCCCTCAGTGTAGTGATCGTCATGGGCCCATGTCTTCAAACCTAAAACAAAGGAATAATGTTTCTCATTGCACTTGAGATTAACACCAGACAGAGATTAACACCAGCCACAAGAAATTATTCCGTGAGAAACGCGAAAAACAGTGATAGTTCCTAAGGAAACTTAAGTGAACTATGTGGAGAAATACATTTTAAAACAAGAACATACGCCGATCCCACCAAATACCTGCTGTGGCGTGAAGAAACGGCTGATCTGTACAGCATGATACTAGCACTTAACAGATAGGTGTCATTTCTGCCAGACCATGCTCCCACCAATCGAAATTCACGCTATGTCCCACATTCGTTAGAGGAGACGTAGTTCCACGCTTATGACAAAAGTGAGCACGAGCAGAGCAGTTCTTTCAAAATGTTACAACTATGTCTATGGTACTGGTATCATTTGAACTGGGATTATAGTCTTAGTGGTAGGCAGACCTAGATCTCAACGTATCGAGAAAGATCGCGTAGTCCCGTAAATTGCATTGTCCTGGTATCGTCACTCCAAGTAGTTGTCACAGGGTATTGAAAGGAGAGGTGTACTTTTGCCTGAAATAGTTTGCTACTAAGTTATATGTCAGCTTGGGTATGCAAACTTGGACAGAATATTAAGTCAGGTAGTTGAAATTACAAACATCGACATATCTTACAAATATACTTTTCATGTACAAATGAACAATAAGGATTTTTTGTAATATGTAATATGCCTTGCTTGCATGACTACGTCAACACGTAGTCACAGCGCTGTGGGAAAGACTCACATTCAACGACTCCCAGCGCCGATCGGTACATTGAGCGTGACTGCCCGGCAATTCAAGAAATAACTTGCGGTTTTGATAACTTTTTTTCAAATGTTATGATGATTTTCTTTTTACAAGTACGTCCTAATGATTACATTTTAACCATTAAACGGATTCGTGTCAGAAATCTTGTTTAACTAATAAATAGCACTGAAGCTATAAGTTTTTGCTACTCATGCTGTACGCCAGGGTATAGCCGGTTCCACGTCACCTAAATGAAGTAGCCCGCCAAACTGTGGTGCTACGTGCCGATTGACACCTCGTAGTGTTTCGGAGTCGGATACACGGATCAGTACTCCCCTGTGATGTCAGCTCCATGCTAGAACGCTTATGTCATTTTGAATGACAATAAAGTACTAGGAATCCAACGTACGTAGCCCATGGTCTCGTGGATAACGTAGCTACCTGCAGATGGTGGGGTCTCGGGTTCGGAGGTTTCCTTTCCTCGGGGACTGAGTGTTTGTGTTGCCCTAATCATGTCATCACATCTTAATCGACGAACAAATCACTGAAGAGACGTCACGTAGAAAGACTTGTAACGGGCTGCGAATAACCCGAGACAGGGTCTCCTGGCAAATAATACCACACGATCAAATAATTTTTGATAACTGTAAGAGCCAAAATTGGTACATATGCTACATATTGCTACATATTTCTCCGTTTCTGTCAGTAAGCATCCATTAATTATTTGACAAACCATCTAATCTTCAGCACTCTAAATGATAGCCTCAAGCCTGTAGGAGTCAAGATTTCACGGAAAACTCGAATACAAGAAATGAAGTCCGTTCAAGCAAAGGTCGATCACTATAAAACGAAAGTCAAGTCTGATATACTGTGCGCAAATGAGACACAAAAAGTCCATACAAAAAGCGACATGGAAAGCGCACAGATGGAAGAACGCACAAACATGAGAAAATTCTCAGGCCAAAGATAACAGAAGAGGGATACAGAAAAACACACGGACGTCAAACTTAGTAGTAGATGTCAGAAAAAAGATGGTTAAAGTTCTACTGGCGCATCAACAGGCTACCAAGAAAGAGACTAGCCGACAGATTCCTGTCACACATACAAGAGGTCAAATCAACAATAGTTTGGACCAGACAGGTTCAACCTGACCTAGAAAAAGCGCAGATCCCTGCAATAGAGGTGGAAGATAGAAACATATACAGACATAAGATATGAAAGTGGAATACGAGGGCCGGCCGGAGTGGCCGTGCGGTTCTAGGCGCTACAATCTGGAACCGCGCGACCGCTACGGTTGCAGGTTCGAATCCTGCCTCGGGCATGGATGTATGTGATGTCCTTAGGTTAGTTAGGTTCAAGGGACTGATGACCTCAGAAGTTAATTCCCGTAGTGCTCAGAGCCATTTTTTGGAATATGGGGGGGGAGAAAGAAATCCCACAAAGAGATCAGAGGCAAAGTCGAATGAAACTCTACAGAGATAAAAAAAAGAGAAAATCGTGGAAATGCAGAAACACGCTCAAATGAGGTGGAAGCCTTTCCATAATCTTACAAGGGCTTGGCGCTAATTCTGGTCTGATGCGGCCGTCCACGAATTCCCCCGCTGAAACAACTTCTCCTTCTCAGAGAAGCACTTATTACTAGCAATTCTTTGTTACTTGAATTCCAGTCTCCTTTACAGGAGCATCAAAATTATTACCCGGTGTCTTAATAGATGACCTACCATCTTCTTGTTAGCGTTTTCCATATAGTCATGTCCTCGCCGATTTTATGGAGAACATCCTCATTCCTGATCATATCAGTCAGCTTATTTTCGACGCTGTTCATTAGCATCACATCTCAAATGCTTCGATTCTCTTCTGTACCGCTTTTCTCACAGTCTATGCCTTACTATCATACAATGCTGTACTTCGAAACCACATTCTCAGAAATTTCCCCCTAAAAAGCAACGCTTATGTTTGATACTAGTAGTCTTCTCTTGGCCTGGAATTCCCGTTTCTCCTGCGCTAGTCTGCATTGTATGTCCTCATTGTTTCATCCGTAGTGAGCTATTTTCATTCCTTTACTTCGTCTACTTCGTGATCACAAGTATTCATGTTTAGTTTCTTACTGTTCTCATTTCTGCTACTTCTCATTTCTTTCACCTTTCTTCGATTTACTCTCAATTCATATTCTGCACTCATTAGACTGTTTATCCCACTGAGCATATCATGTAATATATCTTCACTTTCACTCAGGATAGTCATGTCATAAGCGAATCTTATCACTGACATCCTTTCACTTTGAATTTTAATCCGACTCTTGATCCTTTCTGCTATTACTGTCATAGCTTCTTCGATGTATAGACCGAACAGTAGGTGCGAAATACTACATCCCCGTCTTACACTCTTTTTAATTCGAGTATTTCATTCTTGTTATTTCAGTCTTATTGTTCCTTCTTGGCTCTTGCACATACTGTATATTTCCTATTTATCCCTATAGTTTACTATTATTTTCTCAGAATTTCAAACAGATTGAATCTTTTTGAATCATCGAAAGCTTTTTACCAGTAGACAGCGCCTACGAAAGTGTCTTAATTTTCTTCAGTCTTGCTTTCATTAACAACCTCAACGTCAGGATTGTGTGATGCGTGGGTTGAGCTGTTCAGCATACCCCTAAGACGTTATAAGTCCGATTGGTGGTGACGTACAGGAAGGGAATCTTCACATAAGACCACGAAAATTTGAGACAAACAATATCACATCCTGTTGAAGTAAAGCAACAGGTATAGCCAAATGAAGCATCAAAGATGGGTACTGCACCACACGTAGGTATGTTAATGAAGGAGCTCACCTGAACTACAAAAGAAACTAGCGGTCTCTACAACAATTTGGTTTATTACCATAAAGTAACGGACAAATGAATTACCCACGTAGACAAGCGTAGATCTCGTCCACGTCTTTATCACTGCCATGTAATGTTTGAAGCCAAAGCCGGGCCAGAAAGCCGAGTTTCAGTCATTACGCTCCGTGTGAACGAGAGCTGACAGTTACAGTTTGTTAACATGTATAGATGAAATGGAGCAGTGATTTAAAAAACTGGAAGATAAGTGGTATTAATATTACACATGCATTAGTACAGTAGCCTAAGTTCTCCGAAATTCCTGTTATTAATGCGATATAGTTGTCTTTTACCCACACAATGAAAATTCTTTTTACACACAGGAGAACTGTTGGTTTTCGGTGAAAATTTAATTCCACTGCACTGTAAGGCACTAGGTTCGCCGATTCTACAGGAATGGAACACAAAATAACAAATTGACAGCATTAGTTCTCTGACCACTCTTCAACAATACGTGTGAAATGCTTTATTACCCGATTATAAGAGAATGAAATCCGTTTCTATTTATAATGTCCGCTTTTTAAGCAAATAAAACGTTTAGCCGGCCGGAGTGGCCGTGCGGTTCTGGGCGCTACAGTCTGGAGCCGAGCGACCGCTACGGTGGGAGGTTCGAATCCTGCCTCGGGCATGGATGTGTGTATGTGTGTGTTGTCCTTAGGTTAGTTAGGTTTAATTAGTTCTAGGTTCTAGGCGACTGATGACCTCAGAAGTTAAGTCGCATAGTGCTCAGAGCCATTTGAAGCCAAATAAAATGTTTATGTTTTATGGATTTTCCATAATCCAGTACAGAAGGAAATGTTACCGATAAGCGTACATATAAAACGCGTCTTACAGATCATTTACAGAAGCAGACGATGCTTCCTGTGCATCGTTGGTTGTTTTCTCTTTTCCCTTTGCAGTCTAAGTGCAGAGGGAAACAAAAATAAATGACACAACATATGGCTTCAGTTTCCTTCAGATAAGAAAGGCCTCAGTAACAGAACATTCAGGCTACAAATGTTTGATGCAAAACAGTTGGTGTGGTAGTTTGGATTAAAATCCTCACATTTCAAAGCGACAGTCCTAACATTGCTTCATACTTCATTTCTGGAAAACAATAACTAGTTTTGAGACTACAGAAAAACAAGTAACGAAAGTTTACCAAAGAAAGGGCATTTCAATTGGTATTTTAAAAATTTCCACACTCATTTTTGCAAGATAGATATTCAGTATAATGACACCGATTATTGACTGCGTAATTTTTAGATACAAATACTCTCAAATCGAAGACCACTCGCAAGTAATTTTTATATTATTAAAAGAACTTAAGCTGTGGGACGAAATATTGCTTCCTATTATGTATAGTTCGCTGCAACCAGACTTTGCGCAAGATCTCTCCATTGCAATAAAGAAACGGAAACTGAAAATACAACTATTAAGATAAACTGAACTGCATCTCAGAAGTCGCCTCCATACGCATACAGACCGCACATGCAGTCACAGACACTTGGTGTGCAGCCGTAAGTTGTCGCCAGCACACAGATCGGCAAAAATGAAGCGAAGGTCGAGTAGGAGGTGCTGGATCAAGCACGCCTATCACGAGAGAGGCCAGAGACACACCCACAACCAACTCGCCGCCAACGCCCTCTCAGCAGCGTGTATTAAGGCCACCAACGCTGACCGGAGGGCGTCACTCCCTCACTCCACTCAGTCATCCAGTTTGGAGTCTGTAGTTTACTCCCAGAGTGGGCTTAGTTCATCACAGGCTACAACAGTGTACAGCTACCTGATTAGTGGCCATAGTGGAACGAGTTTGCCTGAACCAGAATTGTACTTTACTTGTTGTGTGACATCACATCAGTTTTCAAGAGGACTATTACTGATGAGCTTGTACCACAAAACGTGGACTCAATTCAAGTTAAGTAAATGTACTACTTCATGTAAATAAAGAAATATATTAATAGTATTAATCCATGTGTTCATTTATGTTGTAGAAAGAGGATGCTGGCCACCTGTAAGAACATCCTCTCCCTTGCTTCCTTCAGTACAAGATTCTACACTCGGCTTCCTGAGGCTTTCTACATCGACTCACGTAAATGGTGTTGGCTTCACTATAAGGACATCATGCGAAGTCTGTGTTATTTATCGTCTTCAGAGATAAGAGTGTAAACATTTAATACATGCACAAAGGACTATGATTACGAATTTTGGCCTCAGAACAGGTGGGTGGACGTATGAAAGCATAACGTGAATCTGTGTCACGAATACGTGCAATGACAGCGAGAACGGTTAGTCGTTTAAAGAAGGAACTCGGCAAAATAAGTAAGAACACTAGCAGAATCGCCAAAGTGCCTGCTGGAAGCCACAATTGCGTTCTGGTGCCGTTACATTTCGTAAAGACAGACTGATAGTTACCTAACCGAACCTCAATTTTCTTTACCATTTTTCTGTACATTATTCTTGTCAGCAACTTGAATGCATGAACTGTTAAGCTAATTATGTGATAATTCTCGCACTTATCGGCTGTTCCTGTCTTGCGAATTGTGTGGATGGCATTATTCTGAAAGTCAGATGGTATATTGATAGACTCATACATGCACACACCAACGTGAATAGTCGTTTTGTACCCAATTTCTCCAAATGATTTTAGAAATTATGAAGTAATGTTATCATCCCTTCTGCCGTATTCGTTCGTAAGTCTTCCAAAGCTCTTTTAAATTCTGATTCTAATAGTAGATCCCTTATATCATCTATATCTACTTCTGTTTGCCATCACGTCATCAGAAAAGTGTACCTCCTCATGGAGGCCTTCAGTGTACTCTGTAACAATCGTGGGCCTGCGGAGTGTTACATTGTGCTGCTGGAATTGTGCAAGACCGTCGGAATGCACAGTGGACATGAATGGATGTAAGTGATCAAGTAGGAGGCTTACGTACGTGTCACCAGTCAGAGTCGTCTGTAGATGCATCAGTGATCCCACATCACTCCAACTGCACGCGCCTCACACCATTACACAGCCTCCACCAGCTTGAACAGTCCCCTGCTGACATGCAAGGTAGATGGATTCATCATGTTATCTCTGTACCCCTACACGTCCATCCGCTGGATACAATTTGAAACGAGACTTGTCCGATCAGGCAACACGTTTCCCCTCATCAACAGTCCAATGGCGGTGTTGATGGGCCCGGGCCAAGTGCAAAGCTTTGTGTCATAGACTCATCAATGCACTCCTGATCTAGGGGTGCCGGCACGGTAGCTCAGCATGTTCGGTCAGAGGTTTCGCTGCACTCTGTGATAAAAAAGCTGAGTTAATAGATCGATGATCAACTTTAACAAGCGTCATGGAACGTCTGCCTCAAACTAACAGAACGAGCAATAGTGAACAAAATGAGATCGGCTCGATGTAACGGGACGAACCATAGTGAACAAATAGAGATCAATAAATTAAAAAATTAAAAAAGGACTATCGTCTTTGACTTATAATCAAAACTTCACGGCCCTGGGTTCGATTCCCGACGCAGCTTAAATTTTGATTAATAATAAGTATTGGTGGCCGAAGACTTCCGGCATAAGACGTCGCCCTCAATCTGCCAACGGCCTTGTCAAACAGAGCGGAGGAGCGGACAGAGGTTTAAGGCATTCTCTTGTCCTAGGGGTGAGAAACTGCCCCTAAAGGCGGAAGAATCAGCAGTGATCAACGCCATGAGGATCCAGAAGGTAATGGAAACCACTGTATTAAAGGCACGGAATGTGTATCCACAGGAAATGTGGCCTGTAATTGAAGAAGTGTCATGAGGATCTATACATTAGCAAAAGATTCCTGAATAATCCCCCGTCCGAGAGGGGACTGCCAACGGGGATGTTACCATGAGAAAAAGATTGAATCTGAAAAGGGAAATGCTGAGGCTCAATCTAGTAGGGGTCAGTGAAATGGAAAGAAGACAAGGATTTCTGGTCAGAAGAGTATAGGGTAATATGAACAGCAGCAGAAAATGGTATAAAAGGAGTAGGATTAGTTATGAATAGGAAGGTAAGGCAGAGAGTGTGTTACTCTGAACTATTCAGTGACAGGGTTTTTCTTATCAGAATCGACAGCAAACCGACACCGACAACAATAGTTCAGGTGTACATTGCGACGTCGCAAGCTGAAGATGAAGAGAAAGTGTAGAGGATATTGAAAGGATAATACAGTATGTAAAGGGGGATGAAAATCTAATAGTCATGGGAGAATGGAATGCAGTTCCAGGGAAAGGACAAGAAGAAACGTTTACAGGAGAATATGAGCTTGGGACAAGGAATGAGAGAGAGGAAAGACTAATTGGGTTCTGTAACAAGTTTCAGCTAGCGATAGTGAATAACCAGTTCAAGAATCACTAGAGGAGGAGGTATAAAGACCGGGTGCAACGGGAAGATATCGGTTAGATTACACCCTGGGCAGACAGAGATTTAGAAATCAGATACTGGATTGTAGTGCATACCCAGGAGCAGATATGGCCTCAGATCACATGTAGAGTAGGCTGAAGTTTAAGACCTTAGTCAGAAAGAATCAATACGCAAAGAAGTGGGATACGCAAGTACTAAGGAATGACAAGATACGTTTGAAGTTCTCTAAGGCTATAGATAAAGCAGCAAGGAATAGCTCAGTAGGCACTACAGTTGAACAGGAATGGACATCTCTAAAAACGGCCATCACAGATGCTAGGAAGGAAACCACAGGTTCAAAGAAGGAAACTGAGGAGAAACCATGAATAACATAAGAAATACTTCAGTTGACTGAAGAAAGGAGGAAGTAAAAAAATGTTCCGGGGAACTCAGGAACACAGAAATACAAGTCGCTGAGGAATGAAATAAATAGGAAGTGCAGGGAAGCTAAGACGAAATGGTTGCAGGAAAAATGTGACGACATCGAAAAAGAAATGATTTTCGGACGCATACAGGAAAGCCAAAACAGCCTTCGGTGACATTAAAAGCAAGGGTGATAACATTAAGAGTGCAACGTCAATTCCATTGTTAAATGTAGAGGAGAGAGCGGATAAGTGCAAAGTCTATGAGGGGAAAAATTTGTCTGATGTGATAGAAGAAGTCGATTTAGAAGAGGTAGGGGTTCCAGTATTAGAATCAGAATTTAAAAGTGCTTCGGATGACTTAGTCAAATGAGGCAGAAGGGATAGACAACATTCTACCAGAATTTCTAACATCATTGAGGAAAGTGGCAACGAAACGGCTATTCACGTTGGTGTCTAGAATGTATGAGTCTGGCGAAATACCATCTGTCTTTCGGAAAAGCATCATTCACACAACTCCGAAGACGACAAGAGCTGACAAGTGCGAGAATTAGTGCACTATCAGCTTAGCAGTTCATGCATCCAAGTCGCATACAAGAATAATATACAGAAGAATGGGAAAGAAAGTTGAGGGTGTGTTAGATGACGATCAGTTTCGATTTAGGAAAGGTAAAGGCAAGAGAGAGGCGATTCTGACGTTGCTGTTAATAATGGAAGAAAGGAAAAATCAAGACACGTTCATAGGACCTGTCGACCTAGAATAAGCGTTCGACAATGTAAAATGGTGCAAGATGTTCGAAACTCTGTAAAAGGTAGGGGTAAGCTATAGGGAGAGACAGGTCCTATACAATATTTACAGCAGCCAAGAGGAAATAATAAGAGTGGACGACCAAGAACTAAGTGCTCTTATTAAAAATGGTGTAAGACAAGGACGTAGCCTTTCACCCCTACTGTCCAATCTGTACATCGAGGAAGCAATGACTGAAATAAAAGAAAGGTCCAGGAGTGGAATTAATAATCATGGTGGAAGGATATCTATCATATGATTCGCTGATGACATTGCTATCCTGAGTAAAAGTGAAGAAGAATTAAATGATCTGCTGAACGGAATGAACAGTCTAATGAGTACACAGTATGGTTTGAGAGTAAATCGGAGAAAGACGAAGGTAATGAGAAGTAGTAGAAATGAGAACAGCGAGAAACTTTACATCAGGATTGATGGTCACGAAGTCAATGAAGTTAAGGAATTCTGCTACCTAGGCAGTAAAATAACCTATGACGGATGGAGCAAAGAGGACATCAATGATAGACTAGTGATGGCAAAAAGGACATTCCTGGCCAAGAGAAGTCTACTAGTATCAAATATCGGCCTTAACATGAGGAAGAAATTTTTGAGAATGCACGGCTGGAGTAGTGAAACATGGACTGTGGGAAAACCGGAAGAAAAGAGAATTGAAGCGTTTGGGATGTGGTGCTATAGACTAACTAGGTGGACTGAAAAGGTAAGGAATGAGGAGAATGAGGAGAATCCGTAAGGAAAGGAATATGTGGAAAACACTGGACAGTATGATGGGATATCTGTTAAGACATGATGGAATGACTTCAGTGGTACTAGAGGGAGATGAAGAGTGCAAAAACTGTAGAGGAAGACAGAGATTGGAATACATCCAGCAAATAATCGAGGATATAGGTTGCAAGTGCTACTCTGAGATGAAGAGGTTAGCACAGGAGAGGAATTCGTGGCGGGCCGCATCAAACCAGTCAGAAGACTGATGACTAAAAAAAAAGTCATCAAGAGTACACGAGTGCGCCTTCGGCTCCGAAAGCTTATATTGATGTTGTTTCGTTGAGCGGTTCGCACGCTGATACTTGCTGATGTCGCAGCACTGAGATCTGCTGCAATTTGCTGCTGCGATGTCGGAGATTTCATGTTTTACCGGATTCCTGATATTCACGATATACTCGTGAAATGGTCGGAAGGGAAAATCCCTACTTCACCGCTACCTCGGAGATGCTGTGTTCCAAAACTCTTGCGCCGACATTCAGACTCACTTAAATCTTGATAACCTGCCATTGTAGCAGCAGTACCAATCTAACAGGTGTGCCAGACGCTTATTGCCTTATAAAGGCGTTGCCGACAGCAGCTTCGTGTTCTGCTTATTTGCATATCTCTGTATTTGAATACTCATGCCTATACCAGTTTCTTTGGCACTTCAGTGTATATTTATCTACACCCCGAGAGACTACTTCCGGGGTCGCAGTCACTTTTCAGCAAACCTTTGAAAAACTCTGGAAACTTCCCCAGCGCATTCGCTTGCAAAGTCAAAATTCTGCAGATTATGTATACCCACAGAACATTTGGACCGTAATTGAAAAAGCGTCGCGGTGATCTCTCCATTGGCGAAAGATACCGGACTAGTCCCCATTCGGATATCCGGGTGGGGAATGCCAAAGGTAAGGTGCCCATGAGAAAATAATTGAATAACCAACGATAGGAAATAGTCTACAAGTTGGTGTGTACAATGTCAGAAGTCAGAACGTGGTGCGGATGCTAAAATATCTTGGAAGGGAAATGCTAAGGCTTAATCTAGATGTATTGTTCAAATGGCTCTGAGCACTATGGGACTTAAAATCTATGGTCATCAGTCCCCTAGAACTTAGAACTACTTAAACCTATCTAACCTAAGGACTCACACACATCCATCCCCGAGGCAGGATTCGAATCTGCGACCGTAGCAGTCGCGCGGCTCCGGACTGAGCGCCTAGAACCGAGATGTATTGTGGATCAGTGTAGTGAAACAGAAAGAAGACAAGCATTTCCGACCGTACAGGTATAGAGTAACGTCAACAGGAGCAGAAAATGATATAACGGGAGTAGGAATCATCATGTATAGGAGGGTAGGGCAAAACGTATGTTAATCGAAAAGTTCAGCGATAGGGTTGTTCTCATCAGAATAAACAGCAAACCAAAACCGACAACAGTAGTCAGGTTCAGATGCCGAAGCAGAATATGAGGGGTAGAGAAAGTATGTGAGGATTCGACAGGTAACTCAGTACGTAAAGGTACTTAAAGTGAGATGAAAATTTAATGGTCACGGGGAACTGACATGCGGTTGTAGGGGAAGGGGTAGAAGAAACGATTGCGGGAGAATCTGCAATAAATTTCAGCTTGTAATAGCAAATACTCCGTTCAAAAATCAAAAGAGGTAAAGGTATGCTTCGAAAAGGCCGGGAGGTACGGTAATATTAGAGTTAGATAACATCAGGCATAGATTCTGAAATCGGATGTTGTAATGTAAGGCATACACAGGAGCAGATATAAACTCAGCTCACGATTTAGTAAAAATGAAGTTTAAGACATTAGTCAGGAAGAATCAGTGCACAAAGACATGGGATACAGAGGTACTAGGAAATGAAGAGACACATGTAAGTTTCCTGAGGCTATAGACAGTGCGATATTGAGGAGTTCTGTAGACAGTTCAGTTGAAGAGAAGTGGTCATATCTAAAAAGGGCAATCACAGATGTTGGGCAGACACACGCAGGTACCAGGAAGGTAACTGCGAAGAAACCATGACTAACAGAAGAGATACAGTAGTTAATCGAGGAAAGAAGGAAGTACAAAAATGTTCAGGGGAATTTAGGAATACAGAAATAAAAGTCACTTAGAAATGAAATGAATAGGAAGTGCATGGAAGCTCAGGCGCAATGGCTGCACGAAGAATATGAAAAAGTCGAAAAAGGGATGATTGTCGGAAGACTGACTAAGTATACAAAAAAGTCAAAACACTTTTTTGTAAAATTAAAAGCAAGAGCGGTGACATTAAGAGTGAAAAGAGAATTCCACTGTTCAACGCAGAGGAGAGAGCGGATAGGTGGAAGGAGTGCACTGATCACCTGTATGAGGGGACACACTTGTCTGACGATACGGTAGAAGAAGAAACAAGAGTCAACAGGGAAGAGATACGAGATCCAGTATTGGTACCAGAAGTTTGGACGACTTAAGATAAAATAAGTAGAAGGGATAGAACATGTTTCATCTGAATTTCAAAATCACTGGATTAAGTAGCAACAAAACGACTACTCTCGTTGACGTATAGAATATATGAGGCTGCTGACGTACCGTCAGACTTTCGCAAAAAAGATCATCCGCTCAGTTCCGAAGATATCGAGGGAGGGTAACTGCGATAACTATTGCACAATCAATTTAACACTTCATGCATCCGAATTGCTTATAAGAATAATATGCAGAAGAATGGAGAAGAACACTGAGGATTTGCTGGATGACCAACAGTTTGGCTTTAGGAAAGGTAAAGAAGCTGGAGTGGCAGTTCTGACTGTGCGGTTGACAATGGAAGCAACATTGAAGAAAAATCAGGACACGTTCATGGGATCTGTCGACTTAGGAAAAGTGTTCGTCAATGTAAAAGGGTGAAAGGTGTTCGAAATTCTGAGAAAAAAGTGGCAAGCCTTAGGGAAATGCGAGTAATAAATATGTACAAGAACCAGGAGGGAAGAGTAAAGAGTGGAAGATGAAGACACCCAGCCATATTTCCATCCCGTTATAGGAAATTAAAAGCATATACGAAATAAAGATGTGGCATTCGTTCAGCGTATTTTTTTTAAATGTTTTTCGTGAATCTTGTATTCTTAGAAAAACAAAATGAAAGAAAGGAAACATATTCAAAAGTTGAGCGGCGCGTTTCGTCACCGGTTCGTTTAGTAAACGCGAAAGCATTACGGAGATGCTCATAAAACTTCAGTGGCAGACGACGAAGAAGAAGCGCTGCACATCATGGAAAGGTTTGTTGTTTAAAGTCCGGCAGATACATCTCACGAAATGGCCACGACGGTATAAGAATACAGAAGTGCTCATACAGAAGCTTAGAGACGTATCGATCTTCTCACGGACACTGCGCGAACAGGGGACAATTTCATTGGAACTTTCAGAATTCTATTTGTAATGTACTGTACATCAAATATACATCTGCATAGAGCGGATTGCACTCTACAAGATTGTCATTCCTTCCCTTTTTCATTCACAGACGGAATGAGGGGTGAATGACTGTCTGTACGCTTCCATACGAGACCTGAATTTTTCTCATCGCGGTCCATAAGTCAGGCAGTTGGATCGTTCTGCGCTCTGTCGCAAATTCCGGTTCTCTATAGTTTCTTGTGATTGGCGGACAGGATGTATTCTTATCTTTAAGTATGCCTACTTGAATTCATGGAGCATTTCCGTAATACTAGCGTGTCGATTGAACCTGCCAGTAACGAATTTAGCATCGTGCCTCTGAATTCCTTCAATGTCTTCCTTTAATTCGGTTTGGTGCGGATCGCAAACAGTCAAAAAATACTCAGTAATGGTTCGACAAGCGTTTTGTATGTAGTCTCCTTTAGAGACGAGCTACACTTTCCTAGAATTCTCCAAACAAAGAGTACAACCACCGAACTTTCGTGCTCCTTCCCAAACCAGTGCAGAGTGGCTGCTAGGGATGAAGAAGTCACAGAGTAAATGACTTCAAAAACCAAATGTACTGCAATGTTGTGCCTTGATATTAAATCTACCTGACTGTGTTCGCCATCCCTCTTCATCAACTCACATTATCTCGCATTTAGAACAAGCTGCCATTCAGATGTTATTCAGCAACCTCCTCGAATCACTCGACTATGACACTTTTCGGCACACTGCAGCGTCATTAGCAAACTGTTTCAGGTTATTGTTCGACGTACCCATCAGACCTTTTTCTGAATGGAAACAAGAGCGGAACTGTCACACTTTCCTGGAGCAGTCCTGACGATACCTTGTCCCTGATGACCACTTGTCGCCCAGGAGAAGTACTGGGTTCAATACATAACAAGTCTTTTTCGAACCACATTTCTGAAATGTGTTCCATGTTTTCGGATCTTCGTTAATAGTCTGCAGTGGGGCACTCTCTCAAACGCTTTCCGGAACTTTACAGATATGGAATCTGCCTGTTGCCCTGATTCGCAAGATATCGAGTGAAAAGAAGGCGATCTGTGTTTCTCATCAAAGATACTTTCCAAATCAGTTCTGATTTGGGCACACAGGCTTTTCTAGTTGATGGAAATTTATTTTATTCGAATTTGCAATGTGCTTAAGAACTCTCCAAACGACTGGAATTCAGGACATTAGTCTGTACTTTGCAGATCTGTTTTATCCTTCTTATATGTGGGAATTATCTGCGATTTTTCCAGTCGCTTGTGAGTTTCTGCTGCTTGAGAGATTCGCGATAAATAAAAGCCAAGGAACGGCCTATTCGGAGGAGTACTCTCTATTAAACCGAATTGTAATTCTATCTGGCCCCGTAGACTGATTCGTTTTCAATTCTTCTACCTGCTATTCAACTCTAGGGGTGCCTGTCACTGTTTCCTCGATACGGGTGGATCAACAAACTGGATATGGAGTGCTAGCGCTTATGACATTCAAACTTAACGACGAAATATAAAGAAAGAGCCATAACAATCAATGAAAGATATTTTGTTTGAAAACTGAAACACGTATACCAGTAAAAGACATTACCTTTGTCGTGTAGAAGTAATGTAGATAATACTTTGTAGGTGATATTGTCTTAAGAAGCCTGATTCAGTGACATTGGAGTGGAACAGTTATAACAGTGTTGCCTTAAGGACTACCCGGCACTAGGGGAAAGGAATTCAAGTACGGGGAAGGGATAATGTCAATGTCGGTATTGATTCGACCTTCTAATCGGGTTTCCCGGTGTGACCGAGCCAGATGTTGTCCAGCAGTTTCCTCTGTTAGCACGCAATGCCGGGGAAAATGTCCCGTCCATATCTTATGAACGGAGTCAACGAATATTTTGTATCGTGCCACAAAGTGGTACATAATGTTCTAGGGATAATCTCAATCCGACTACCGATAGTCTTGTCAGGTAGCCTATCTGGGAAATGGCTGTTTAGGATGAAGAAGTCACAGGGTGCATGCATGGAAACACTAAATGTGTTGGCAATGAAGGAACCAGCCTTGCGTGTTGCTGGCAAAATTCTAATGGAAATCAATTGCCATGTCTCTCTTTGATTCATGTATGCAGAACGTCAGGAGTGCAACTTTATAACTTCGACAGTTGCAACATCTGCAGCGATGGGTTAATCCGGGGACTAAAAAAATTTAAAGTTTTAAATGCAATTGTGACACATGTAAACGACAGATTGTAGATCTTCATTGTTCGGCACCAATAACCTCATTATATTTGTCAGTCAATAAGGGATTTACCAGACACTGAGTCTCTCACTTCCAGTTAGAATTTCTTTTTTTTTTTTTTTCTTTATTGTGATTTTGATCACCTTACACAAAGGCGGGCTGTCAGCAGCAGAGTACGCCGCTCTTCAGCCTTGAGTTTTACAATAAGTATCACATATAGGTGGCACAGAGAATACGCTCAAAACGGTGGGCAAAAAATGTAGACACTAAAAAACAAAAACATGGAGCCGTTCACGCTGGACGAGAAATATCACTAACACTAGTTGACACGGCGCACATAACATGGATGACGGCGACGGCACACGCGAAAAGTTGTGGCGTGACGGCGAAAGAACACTAAACACAAACGAAGGCACACACACACGAGACACTGATGGCGATGACCTCCGGCACGCGAATGTTCATTGAGCGTGTGCGAGTCCAGGGACCTGCCAAGAGAGGAGGAGGAGGAAGGGGAGTGGGAGAGGGAGAGGGGAGAGCAGAGATACCATGGGCAGGGGACAGAGTGGGAGGGAGGAAGGGGGAGGGGAAGCCCGGGGGAAGAGGGACGGAGGAAGGGGGATGGGGGAAAAAGAAAGAGAAGGGAGGGAGGGTGCCTAAAGGAAAGGACACAGGAAATGGGGGGAGGATCAAAGTTGATAGGAGGGGTAGATGGAGGGGAGGCGGACATCATTAGGGAGGGGCAGCTGGCGGAAGCCACCTTGGGAGAGGGTAAGGAGGGTGGAGAGATGGAGACCAGGTGGGATGTGGGAATACAGGTGCGGCAGTGGGTGGGGTGGGAGAGGATGGGTGAGACAAGCGCGTGAGGAGGATCGAGTTTGCGGGAGGTGTACAGGATTTGTATCCTTTCAAAGAAAAGGAGGAGGTGGGGGAAGGGGATGAGATCGCACAGGATCCGCATGGGGGAGGGGACATGGATGCGATAGGCGTGGCGGAGAGCATGGCGTTCAAGGATTTGGAGGTATTTATAAAAGGTAAGGGGGGCGGAGATCCACGCCGGATGGGCGTAACAAAGGATAGGGCGGATGAGGGACTTATAGGTGTGGAGGATGGTGGAGGGGTCCAGACCTCACGTACGGCCGGAAAGGAGCTTGAGGAGACGGAGTCAGGAGCGTGCCTTGGCTTGGATTGTCCAGGAGAGGCGACGGTCGAGGGTGACGCCAAGGTACTTGAGGGTGCGAGTGAGGGTGATAGGATGGCCATAGATGGTTACATAGAAATCAATGAGGCGGAAGGAAGGGGTGGTTTTGCCTACAATGATCGCCTGGGTTTTGGAGGGATTGACCTTGAGCAACCACTGGTTGCACCAAGCGGTGAACCGGTCTAGATGGGATTGGAGAACGGGTTGGGAGCGCTGCAGGGTGGGGCAAGGGCAAGGAAGGCGATGTCATCGGCAAACTGGAGAAGGTGGACGGGGGGTGACGGCGGCGGCATGTCCGCCATATACAAAAGGTACAGAAGGGGGGGGGGGACGGAGCCTTGGGGCACACCGGCGGAGGGGAAAAAGGTGTAGGAATCTGTGTTATGGATAGTGACGTAGGAAGGACGGTGGGAGAGAAAGGAGCCGATCAGACGGACGTAGCTAATGGAAAGGGCGAAGGTTTGGAGCTTGAAGAGGAGACCGGAATGCCATACGCGGTCATAAGTACGTTCGAGGTCTAGGGAGAGGAAGACTGCGGAGCGACGGGAATTAAGCTGGTCGGAAAGGAGATGAGTGAGGTGAAGGTCGTCGGAAGAGAAGGACGGCCGAAAGCCACACTGGGTAACGGGAAGGAGGCGGTGCTGGCGGAGATGCTGGTGGGTGAGGATATATTCCAGGACCTTACTGAAGACTTAGAATTTCGGTGACAAGTATTATTTATGCCTCAGTAGCAAGTGTTCACCTGCGCTGACATCGAGCTAACTCTGCCTACCAAGAACGTCATTCAGTTGGTTAGCTATCATGGTTCCTACGGAGCACTTAGCAAACATACAGGGTGGTCCATTGATCGTGACTGGGCCAAATATCTCACGAAATAAGTGTCAAACGAAAAAATACAAAGAACGAAACTTGTGTAGCTTGAAGGGGGAAACCAGATGGCGCTATGGTTGGCCCGCTAGATGGCGCTGCCATAGGTCAAACGGATATCAACTGCGTTTTTTTTTTAATAGGAGCCCCGATTTTCATCACAGATTGGCGTAGTGCGTGAAGAAATATGAACGTTTTAGTTGGACCACTTTTTTCCCTTTGTGATAGATGGCGCTGTAATAGTCGCAAACATATGGCTCACAATTTTAGACGAAGATTTGGTAACAGATAGGTTTTTTAAATTAAAATACAGTACGTAGGTACGTTTGAACATTTTCTTTCGATTGTTCCAATGTGATACATGTGCCTTTGTGAACTTATCATTTCTGAGAAACCATGCTGTTACAGCGTGATTACCTGTAAATACCACATTAATGCAATAAATGATCAAAATGATGTCCGTCAATCTCAATGAATTTGGCAATACGTGTAACGACATTACTCTCAACAGCGAGTAGTTCGCCTTCCGTAATGTTCGCAAACGCATTAACAATGCGCTGACGCATGTTGTCAGGCGTTGTCGGTGGATCACGATAGCATATATCCTTCAACTTTCCCCACAGAAAGAAATCCGGGGACGTCAGATCCGGTGAACGTGCGGGCCATGGTATGGTGCTTCGACGACTAATCCACCTGTCATGAAATATGCTATTCAATACTGCTTCAACCGCACGCGAGCTATGTGCCGGACATCCATTATGTTGGAAGTACATCGCCATTCTGTCATGCAGTGAAACATCTTGTAGTAACATCGGTACAACATTACGTAGGAAATCAGCATACATTGCCACATTTAGATTGCCATTGATAAAATGGGAACCAATTATCCTTCCTCCCATAATGCCTCACCATACATTAACCCACCAAGGTCGCTGATGTTCCACTTGTCGCAGCCATCGTGGATTTTCCGTTGCCCAATACTGCATATTACGTCGGTTTACGTTACCGCTGTTTGTGTATGTCGCTTCGTCGCTAAATAGAACGCTTCCAAAAAATAAGTCATCGTCTCGTAATTTATCTTGTGCCCAGTGGCAGAACCGTACATGAGGTTCAAAGTCGTCGCTATGCAATTCCTGGGGCAAAGAAATATGGTACGGGTGCAATCGATGTCGATGTAGCATTCTCAACACCGACGTTTTTGAAATTCCCGATTCTCCCGCAATTTGTCTGCTACTGATGTGCGGATTAACCACGACAGCACTTAAAACACCTACTTGGGCAGCATCATTTGTTGCAGGTCGAGGTTGACGTTTCACATGTGGCTGAACACTTCCTGTTTCCTTAAATAAAGTAACTATCCGGCGAACGGTCCGGACACTTGGATGATGTCGTCCAGGATACCGCGCAGCATACATAGCACACGCCCGTTGGGCATTTTGGTCACAATAGCCATACATCAACACGATATCGACCTTTTCCGCTATTGGTTTTTTTCTCCTTTATTGGGTTTCGATTCCCCCTAAAGGGGGCGGGCTGGCAGCAGCTTATTACGCCGCTCTTCAGCCTACAGAATTTGTTTTAAAAAGATGAAGATAATAAAAAATAATAACAGTTGGCGATAAAATCGGTTACTTAAAGGTAAAAATGGCAGAAAATGCTGGAGCGTAAAACATAAAACACAGGGTCGATGAAGCTAATAAAACACACAGGAAGCAGAAAAACAATAGACAGACAATTAAAAAAACACTTCGACAGTCTGGGTTCTGTTCGCAAGAGATATAAAAAGCACACCCAGCGACAGCATGATTTCTGTTCGCAACACTGGGGAAGGACGCACAACACCGAACACTCACTTAAACACTACGCTAAAAGTTGGCACAAATACGACATACCACACCTGAGAGCAGGTGGGGGGAAACTGGTCAGATGACGGGGAAAAGGAGGGGGGAAGGAGAGGAAAAGTGAAGGGGGAGGGGGGAAAGGAGCCAATGGAAGAGGAGGATCCATAAGAGGGGTGGGGGGTGCTGAGCAGACGGGCCAGGGATTGGGGAAGGCAGAGGAGGGGACTACAAAAAGGTCTCGGGGGGGGGGGGGGGAAAGGAGATGATAGGCGGGGAGAAAACACAGGATGGAAGGGGGGAGGAAGAGGGAGCCCAGGGAAAGGACGGAGGAAAGGAGGGGGGTTTGATGATCAGAGTTGATAGGAAGGATAAATGGAGGGAGAGAGGGCATCATCCAGGAGGGGGAGCTGATGGAAGCCACCGTGGGAAAGGAGATGTAGGGTGTAGAGGTGGAGGGTAGGGGGGACACAACGGTGAAGAGCTGGCAGGGGGTGGGGATGGGAGAGGAGAGCAGCAACCAGGGGGTGAGGGGGTTCAAGACGGCGGGAGGTGTAGAGGATGCAGATATGTTCGAGGAATAGGAGCAGATGGCGGAAAGGAATGAGATCATAGAGGATCTGCGTGGGGGACGGGAGGCGTATACGGAAGTCGAGGCGGAGTGCATGATGCTCAAGGATTTGGAGGGACTTATAGAATTTGAGGGGGGGGGGGCAGATATCCGGGCAGGACTGGCATAACAGAGGATGGGACGGATTAAGGATATGTAGGTGTGGAGGATGGTAGAGGGGTGCAACCCCCACGTCCGGCCAGAGAGGAGTTTGAGGAGTCGGAGGTGGTTGTGGGCTTTGGATGGGATGGCCGCTATTGGTAAACTGTCAATTTTAACACGGGTATTGTATCACGAAGCAATTACCGTGTGCACTGGAGGAATGTTACGTGATACCACGTACTTATACGTTTGTGTCTATTACAGCGCCATCTATCACAAAGCGAAAAAGTGGTCCAACTAAAACATTCACATTTCTTTACGTACTTAGCGAATATGTAATAAAAAATGGGGTTTCCAATTTAAAAAACGCGGTTGATATCCGTTTGACCTCTGGCAGTGCCATCTAGCTGACCAACTGTAGCGCCATCTGGTTTCCCCCTTCAAGCTAGACAAGTTTCGTTCTTTGTAGTTTTTTCTTTTGACGCTTATTTCGTGAGATATTTGGGCCGGCCACTATCAATGGACCACCCTGTATATGGGAGAAAGAAATCGAAATTGTGAATTCGTTAGAGGACATACCGGTGTGTGAAACATTTCCAGATGAAAGAATTTAACTTAACTTTAATACCGTAAACCACTTCTTACTGTCTGAGGAGTAATTATTCGACCCGGACCTCAATTAGGAAACTGACCAGCATACTAGTTGACATGAGTGTGGCCACCAGCCGGGATTTTAGGAAGACGTTCCGAAGCCCACGAGGGCTTTGCTACACTCATTGTCGACAGCATTCTTGAATTTGTGCAAGGGCGAGTGAAAGAAAATTTGCTCCGAATCTGACCATAGTGTGGTCATTCTGGCTGCAGGCTGTTACTTGAATGAAATCATTGCGCAGTGATCTCTGGAATACTGGAAGTAGGCTTCTGCTTCGTTTGTGTCTCAAGACAAACATGCGAGAGAGGGTAATAATGAATGAATTAGTTCAGTTACTGTCATCAATAATTAAAGGCGAAAATCAAGAGAAATTTAACTATCATGTTACTGCGTATAAAGATCCCATACATACATCAGTGAATAAACTTTTGCCGACAGACCGTCTCGCTGAAGCTGATGTCCAAAATTAAGAGAAAAGTTCATACGTCCAAGTGACAGTGGCGTGACGACCAAAAAAAAAGATTTATCCGATATAATAATTTTTTTACATGTCATTTATTTCCCGATTTCGTATCGAAAGGGAGGAAAAAGTTATTAGTTACTTTAAAAGATCAAAGGGCAAGAACTGAATAAAGTTCAGCGTCATGGATAATCCTCTTAAATTCTGTCCACTGCCGACCACAATATATTGTTAACTCGTGAGTCTCTTACAAACAGCGGTTCTGGATATTCATGTAATGAAATATTAACTCAACGTAATTATCCTTGCTGTCCCCAAATACCACGGTTGATGTAACGAACGTAGAGTAATTACGTCGGAGCTTTAAATAATTTAACTATGTGGAAAAGAGCTCTTTTATCGTAATAAAATTGTTGCGGTTGGCCGTTTTATTATTACCATCATCGTTTCTAATGTCAGTATAGCTAATTTTATTTAAATCATTTTTCTCGTATATTTCACTCCATTAGAACTTTCTGTAGCCGAAGCGCTATCTCACGGTGGATGTAACAGAACTCACACATGCGTCAATAAGTGAAGAAATGGACTACATCTGTCACTGAATAGCAATCCGAAAAGCTAACACCACAGGATTTTCAGAGTTTTCATTATCTTCATATCTTTTCGTCTGCTTCTATTTATTTACATAAGGGCTGTTATGCCATTCCAGAAGAATACGATTCTCAAAGCAGTCTGTGACAATATGGGGGAGTGGAGGAGGGGAGACAATGATAACTGAGGGAAGTTATTCAACGAGCAACGGGGCAAAATACATTGGTCCCGTGCACAAGCAATGCGACACCTTTGCTTACTTCCAGGAGTGGTCCATGTCGCGTACCTTTATGACTGTGAATTTCCTGTTCACTCTAACCTACATGGGAGTACGCTACCTTCAACATTGCACAGACAATACGAGGAAAGGTCGTACTTATAACAAAAACAAATCAAAGTTTATTCATATCTTAAACAGTGAGAAGGGAGCTTAAATTGGACTGAATCGTTCATAATGTTAAAATTATCACTTACCAATGAGTTCAGAATTGCTCTGAGCACTATGGGCCTTTACTTCTGAGGTCATCAGTCCCCTAGAACTTAGAACTACTTGAACCTGACTAACCTAAGGATGTCTCACACGTCCATTCCCGAGGCAGGATTCGAACCTGCGACCGTAGTGGTCGCGCGGTTCCAGACTGTAGCGCCTAGAACCGCACGGCCACCCCGGCCGGCTTACCAATGAGTAAAGGGTGCCTTAAAATTGAGTGGAACAATATAACGGAGACCCCCCCACCACGCACACACACAGATAGAGAGAGAGGCACTTTTACGATAATGATCGAAATAACACAGTTAGTTACCGCAAGGAGTAATTTTACAACGGTCTAATCTGAAAAGAGATTATGGTATGTGCTGCAAGCTGCTCACATGAAGACGTCGCTGTTCACGATCTTCTAACAGCGAGATGGGATAAGCATGGCAGTACAACTGATCTGTCGACCATGAGGCGCTCAGGGTAATATACAGAGGGGTCCAAAAATGTATCCACTGTTTAAAAGTCCATAACTTGCAAACTAATTGACGGAGTTGTGTCATTTTTGGTGAAATTGTAGCTTAAAGTCCTACTTAAAGATATCACTGTTGGCGTTCCAAATGATCATCATTAACATCCACACACAAACGATGCCACCGAACTGCGGCACGAACAACTGACTGCAACGCGTTCAGTTGGATATTTGCACATGAATGTACGATGGATTCTCGAATTTCATTCAACGTGCGTGGCTTTTGTCGATAAACGACGTCCTTTAGTGTTCGCCACAGGTAAAAGTCCAGAGGAGTTAGGTCTGGGGAACGTGGTGGATACTCCACAGCACCTCCACGCCCTATCTATCTTCCTGGTAGATTTTCGTCGAGATACGCCCTAACACGAGTTTGGTAGTCGGCTGGGGCACCATCTTGTTGAAAGTAAACTCTTCCATCTCCATACAAGTCTCGGGTGGCAGGTAAAATGGATGTCGGAAGCTTGTGAAGGTACACGTCACCGGTAACTGTGCCGTCAAAGAAGAACGACCCAATCAAGCCCCGGTAAGACAACCCACACCACACTTTTACTCCTGGCAAATTCACGACTTTGTCTACGTGGACATTCGGATTTTCGGCGGCCCAGTAGATGCAATTGTGGCGATTTACTGTACCACTGAGTTTGAACTGTGCCTCATTTGCAGACTCTTCAGCGTTGCGAGCCATGTTAATAAACCACTCACAGTACTCCATTCTACGATCTGGGTCGTCCTCGTTCATTGTGTATAGCAATCGTGGGATGTAGCACTTCCACTTTGCTGTCTTCAAAATTCGCCGAACACTTGAGCGACTCACTCCAGTTTCACGGGCACACTGTCTCACAGACTTCTGTGGTGAGCGAGTGAATTGTTGTAACACATGACGGGAGTTAGTTGGACTTGTTACCGTTACTGGTCGTCCAAATCGTTGTTTGTGTACATCTTTTAACACAGCCTTCGGCTTCAAATTTGTCTCGAATGCGGCGAATCGTTAAACGTGTCGGTGGCTCTGTTTGATACTCATTTCTCCATTGCCGTTGAACCTCATTAGTGTTTCCGTACTTAAAATACCACTTCAAAATTGACTTCCTTTCATCGAATGTAAGCCTTGCGCCAGCCATGTTTGCTCGAGTAACTAGGTGCAACTAAGAACAAAATACTGACTATCTGGCGACTGTCATCTGACAAAACAAAACAACGCAATACAACGCTCGTGTGGCGATTGCCGGTACTACAAACTATTCCACTACCAAAGATGAGACATATCCGTCAATTAGTTTGACAGTTATGGACTTTTAAACAGTGGATACATATTTTTGGACCCCACTGTATATATCGACCGGTCAAAAGCCAGAATAACTGCCATTATTAGCGCGGGTCGCTGCGAGAGGTGCAGGAAGAGAGTCAATGAGGTCTCAAGAAACCGACAAGGATGTGGGGCCATGTCGAGTCCGGAGCTGTGGCCAGCTGCGCTAACTTTCTCCCTTGAGGCTCCATGTCACGAAATGCCCGATCAAGTTCGTCCCACAGATTCTCAGGGGAGTTTGGTGGCCAGGGGAGTACTGTGTTGGGCAGAGAGGAGTTTAAATAGTGTATTACCAGTAAGCACTCACTACCTATCGCTGTTTGATGTCAGAGGTCGCTACAGATGCCTACTCAAAAACCACCCTACAGCCCAGGAGATAAAAGGACGGCCACGTCAAGCGCAACTTTTTCATCGAAAATATAGTGACAGAGCCCCCATACACCGCCCCCCTGCACAGAAAGCGGCTGTGTCTGGCGACCACTCACAGCAGACACGGCGCCCTCGACTGCAGCAGCCCGGCGTTCTGTACTGGAGAACAATTTTATTTTACGTCAACACCATTAAAGTCAAGCGGCTATTAAAAAGAAGGAAAACACAATTACAATGATAATAAATGTCCTCTTTCCACAAAAATAGGCGCAGTCCATTTACTTTTAATTTTGTGGGCAAAATCGGTATAGCTTTTACTTTCAACTGCAGTATACGATCCGAATCTCATTATTTTGCAGCATCCAGCGGAGCGTACCGATTACAGATGATCAGCAAAGACATGTCCACCCTGTGTAAAATCAGGAAAAAGAAAACTTCCACAATTTTGCTGTGAAAATTACCAATCAACCCAGAATATCCTTGTTATCTCGAAACCATCATCGGAGTAAAGAAAAAGGGGTCGATACGCTTTTAGCTACCTAGTCTCAACTACTTTTCACGGTCATCCAACCACTCACTTCCACATCCGAGGTATGTGCTCATAGATCATTGTAAATAGAAAATGTCTTAGGAGTTTGGGTAGGATAGCGAATAAGACAGATAAATACTTTCATACAAAATCTCTATTAACTTTAGCATATACATTTACACACAGAAAACAACGATTTCCTTATTTTTATTAGGTGTGGTTTTAATAATGTCGAATTTAATTTTTAACGTACAAATTTTGCAAATGAGTGTCCATTACATGTAGTTGTTCTATCAGTTTTAAACTCAGCAAATGGCTGTTCTGTTGCTAGGTGGACACTTAGATAGCGTCACACTTAGACAGCGCCTTGTGTAGCGGGTTGTTTGATTAGGCCTAATCTTTATAATTAATTATGCGCCGGCCGGGGTGGCCGAGCGGTTCTAGGCACTACAGTCTGGAACCGCGCGACCGCTACGGTCGCAGGTTCGAATCCGGCATGGATGTGTGTGATGTCCTTAGGTTAGTTAGGTTTGAGTAGGTCTAAGTTCTAGGGGACTGATGACCTGAGAAGTTAAGTCCCATCGTGCTCAGAACCATTTAAACAATTTATTTTTAATTATGCAATTATGATCGATATTTGCGTCAATTTTCCGACCAAAATAAATAAAGTGCACTAACCTAACCTTCCTCTCCTGCATCTGGACAATTATTCCATATGATGGGGGTTGCACTTGAGATTTCCATCCAGTAGAATCAGGGTTCGAGTCCTCAAAATGGCACCGCCAATTGTAATTTCCCATCAAATCCAAGCGTCTCTGGTGATATAATCGATAATCGTGTTGGGGGGGGGGGGAGGGGGGTGCACTTGTACTTTCCACCCAGGAGAACCAGGGTTCGAGTCCCGCAAAGAGTACCACCAATTTTAATTTCTCACCACACTCCTGGGTGGGGTTGATCTGTGAGCTCAGCACAGTACTAGGGAAAAGAAATTCCCGCCAAAAATTCGAAATTCCCACAAAAATTCGAAATTTTCGCCAATAGAGTAAGTTGGGCGGGGGGGAGGGAGGGGAGGGGTAGAGGGGGCATGGGGCTGGGACCAACGTGCAGACTGAGAAAAACACGTCACGTCATCTGGGGGTGGGGATGTGTGAGTTCCGGGGTGGGGGTGGGGGTGACCGGGGTCTGGAGATGATTAATTGATCAATTTAATTGATTTGCATACTAATTTGATATCGAAATTGCACCTGTTCCGCAATCTCCCTACTACTGTCTATCATTGGCAGAACACCACAGTTGCATTGGCGCTGGTTTTGGACAGCGCAGTTTTACTATGTGCCGTGCACTTCAACGACGATCTTAGGAGTTTCGGAAATGCTTCCACCCTCGGCCTGAAAGCCAATGCCCATTCGCTTTTGGGCATCAGATAAATCCCTCTTTTTCCGCAAAATGAAAACGAGTGCACCGTTTTCCTCTCCCCTCTCCCCCAATACGCTTTATATACCTTCCACTGCTAGTGCGGCACCTGTCGTCTGTGTGTGGTTATTGCGCCATGACGTCGAATAGAGACGCTGGTCACATTAATGTGACGGCCGCGAGTAGTATCGCCGTTCAGATTTATCCGCTGAGAGGCTCTCCCTCCACCTAGGCCTGGCCAATACAAGTAGGTGTGAACTGCAAGAACCATTCCCGACTGTCAGCTTTTCAAGCCAAGGGCAAGAATCTCAGTTGGCAAGATGCGGCCGGGTAATCCCCGTCGAAAGCACCTTACGTGCCTCGCGCGCTGTATCCTAGGCAGTGGACTGTCGACTAATCTAGTAACCATACGTATAACGGCCCTGATGGGCTTTTGCGGCAGTTGTTTCGATGCTCCTTTCACGCACACACAGAGACCTGGGGCTCATCGTCACGGTCCGTGCGGCTCCTCCCGTCGGAGGTTCGAGTCAAATGGTTCAAATGGCTATGAGCACTATGGGACTGAACTCCTGTGGTCATCAGTCCCCTAGAATTTAGAACTACTTAAACCTAACTAACCTAAGGACATCACACACATCCATGCCCGAGGCAGGACTCGAACCTGCGACCGTAGCGGTCGCGTGGTTCCAAACTATAGCGCCTAGACCGAGCGAGGTGACGCAGTGGCTAGCACACTGGACTCGCATTCGGGAGGACGACGGTTCAATCCCGCGTCCGGCCATCCTGATTTAGGTTTTCCGTGGTTTCCCTAAATCACTCCAGGCAAATGCCGGGATGGTTCCTTTGAAAGGGCACGGCCGACTTCCTTCTCCGTCCTTCCCTAACCCGATGAGACCGATGACCTAGCTGTTTGGTCTCTTCCCCCAAACCACCAACCTATAGCGCCTAGAACCGCTCGGCCACTCCGGCCGGCTTGTTCAAGTCCTCTATCGGGCATGGGTGTGTGTGTTGTCCATAACATAAGTTATTTTAAGTTAGATTAAGTAGTGTGTAGGCTTAGGGACCGATGACCTCAACACTTATGGTCCCATAAGACCTTACCACAAATTTCCAAATTTTGGAAACAGGA